>NC_056740.1:396412545-396532545 GCF_019279795.1 Protopterus annectens | reverse complement strand
TACCACTATAGGAAAGAGAAGAATTACATCTAATGCAAAACATTTAAAGGATTTTGCTAATTCTTATAATTTGAATGATATTAATAATCAGATAGATTCAAAATCATTACCATACACCTTTTTTCTAACAGATACAAAACGTATTCAAAAATAGATAGGGTCTTTATTTCTAACCAGATGGTAACAGATTTAATTAATTCCAAAATCATTTCATGTCCTATATCTGATCATAATTCAATTGTTTTTGAATTCATGATAAAAAATACTCATAATGTTCAGATCAAAAGGATACCAGCATACTTAACTCAACTAAAAGACTATAAAGAAAATATATACTTTCAGAAGTAAAACATTTTTTAGACATAAATAACACTCCTGAAGTCTCCATTGTTTATGTTTGGGATGCCTTAAAATCATATCTATATGGACAAAAGTATCAGATGGTATAATAATAAAAGGAAATCTTGGGATAAGGAATTGTTAGATATTCAAAGTAAATTAGACTCTTATAAACATAATAATAAAGAAAATATTATGGACAAGAAAGTTATTGAAGAAATAAACAAACTAAATGAGAAATACAAAGAAATTTTAACTCATAAAGTTAAAATAAGTTTAGAGAAATACAAGTTTTTGTCTTATTCAATAAGCCCCAAATACTTACATAGACTTAAAAATAAAACAAAAAGGTTCAATAAACAAAACCATATCAAAGAAATCTTTTCTCTAAGGAAAAAGAAGAATGTTTCTAGTATACCAGAAATACTAGATGAATTTAGAAATCACTTTCACAAAATTAACCATAATAATATTAACATGGAACCTAAAGATAAAATAAAGGAGTTTATAAGCACAAATATGAATAAAAAGCTTAATAAACAACAGATTAAACTATTGAACAAGAGTATTTCATATGCAGAAGTTATTACACAAATAAATAAGCTTAAATCAAACAAAGCACCGGGTAATGATGGTATTATACCAGAGATATATAAAATCCTTTCTAAAAATACATATTCATTAATACATAAGGTTTTTATTTTGGCCCAAACTGAGTTAATAACCCCCCCATCTTGGCAATATACATTTATTTCGCCAATTTTAAAACCTAATAAAGATCCAACTAGATGTTCTTCATATCGGCCCATCTCATTATTTAATGTTGATTATAAAATGTTTATGAATATCTTTGCTGATAGATTGAAGACAATCATTCCTGGCATTATAGATATAGATCAGACAGGCTTCATTGTAAATAGAAATACTTTTGATAATATAAGAAGAACTTTAACATTAATAGATTTTGCAAATAGGAAAAAGAAAGATTTAACACTTATTAGTCTTGATATAAGTTCAGCATTTGATTCAGTAAGTTGGGACTATCTGTTTACCTTAATGAAGTGCACAAACTTCTCGGATGCATTTGTAAATCTAATTGAACATTTATACAAAGGAACGTTGGCTTATATTAAGGTAGGAACATATGTTTCACAAAAATACCCATTCTTAAAGGTACAAAACAAGGATGTCCACTTTCTCCACTGTTATTCACTTTAGTAATGGAGCCTTGGGCTAATTTGATCAGAAACAGTACTGACATAGAGGGTTTTGAAATAGATGAAAATACAACATCCAAAATTCAACTTTTGCAGATGATGTTCTAATTACATCAGCAGGATCTAATTCTTCTATACAGTCTCTATTTGATAACATGATGAATTTTAAAAGTATTTCTGGTTTAATATTCAATGAAGCAACAACTAAAATACTACCTATATATACACGAAAAAAATATTCTCATTAGTGATTTTACTAAATATGTACCCAATTCAGGTCATATAACTTATTTAGGTATAATACTATCTAAAGATATTAAATCTATTATATATAATAATTATAATACCTGTTTTCTTAATATACAAAATCTTTTTAATACCTGGAATAATATGTTTTTTACTATGGAGGAGAGACTTACAATTATTAAAATGATAATATTCCCCAAGATTTTATACTTAATACAATCAATAATACTTCCACCTACAAAAATAATTATCAAGAAACTGAACACACTAATGTCAAATTTCTTATGGGCACCTAATAGACCTAGGATTGCATTAAAGAAACATACTAATAGCTGGTCTCAAGGGGGTATTTCTTTTCCAGACTTTAATTTATATACTATCACTTCTATTGTAAAAGTTATTACTTTATTAATAGATCAGTCATATGTCACAAAATGGAAAGATTATTTTGAGCTAATTAGTATACACTTCATGAAAATCTCCTTAACACATAAAAATATGATTGTAAATAACTCCATGTTATGGTTACTAAAGGAATTTTGTACTTCACCTATTACACCTAAACATATGGTTTGTTACCCATTAAATATTATTATCAGTTATCATAACTTTATATTCATGCACCCTAAGTATAGGGAATGGAATTTTATTGTATTTCCTATAATGTATACTCAGGGTATGCTTTTGTCATCTACTTCTGAAGGAACTCATTTAGCTATAGATAATGATCTAAAGTACTGGTATCAGTTGATATCTGATAATAAAGTTAAAAATCTAGATTTCTTAAAACAAGAATTTGATCTAAGAGAAACTTGCTGGTTAGAGGTTCAGACCTTTAGACAACATCTCATTAATAAAATAGATTTAATGTCTATAACTGTTAAAGAATCTATTCCAACACTGATTGATTACTTGATATTAAATTTACAACATAAAGTTTCTGATAAAGGTAAACTTTCATACATACATAAAGTTATCAGACAAGAAACTTTTTACAGTGTAGATTCATACTGGAATTATTTCACTTCTATTAATGGGGACCCACCAAATCAACAAGATAAACAATATATATTGGAATCTGCTTATAGAACTACATCTTCCATTGTCTGGAGACTTTATACATGGACATTTTACATAGATCTTTTATACACCTTTGATGATGAATAAAATAAATAATAAAAATAATCTATGTAAGAGATGTAATGTAGAAATTAATGCTGACTGGGCTCATATGTTTTATGACTGTATAAAATTGAAAGAATACTGGAAGTCAATTAATGAATTTTTGCAGGCTCTTTTTACAGATAATTTCATTATTTCTAAATCTCTTATATTATTCAACACACCTGTACCTCAAAGTGTTAAAAAGGTTAAGCTTCCCTTGTTATGGTCTATTCTAGCAGTGGCTAGGAAAATAATAACTAGAAATTGGATTTCAGATACACCTCCTTCGTTCAATGAATTTAAAAATGTTATGAATATAGTGTGCCATATGGAAATAAACACAATTATGGCTAGAACAAATAGAAAAACATCTTATTTTATTGTATGGGATAATTTACAAAATTTGTTAAAAAAATTTTAATTTCAATAGCATGGTATTTTAGTTTAATTAATTGATCTGATTGTAGTGGATGTCTTTGTAAATACTTTAGTTGTTTTGTTGAATATTATAATAATACCTATTTTTAATTACTTGTATAAAATTGTTATGATATTTCTCTTATATGTTAAAACAATAAACCTGTTTTGAAAAAAAAAAAGAAAACAAAGTTCTGAATGGTGACACTGCAGTCCATTTTTCCCTTTCTGGGACATGACAATTGGATGTGCTCTATCGATCTCCAGGATGCGTACTACCATATAAAAATTCACAGGCGATCAAGGAGATATCTATGCTTCTCGCTGGGAGCCAGTCACTATCGGTTCAGAGCTCTGCGTTTTGGTCTCACCACAGCCCCCAGGGTGTTCACCAAATGCATGGCAGTAGTTGCAGCTCACCTGAGGCATCAAGGATTGTGGGTGTTTCCATATCTAGATGACTGGCTTCTTACTGCCACCACCGAGCATCAACTAATCAGGGCAAGGGAATACACAATCCACTCTTGTTCTCAACTTGGGATCACCATAAATTACAAAACGTATGCCTTGTTGCCTTGTCAATATATTACCTTTATAGGAGCAAAGTTAGACACAAGGGCCATGATAGCAAAGCTGCCTCAGGAAAGAGTATTAACGATCCGTCGCCAAGTTGTCATACTGTTCACACAAAAGAGGATTCAAGCAAGATTTGTCCTCAAGGTCTTGTGTTCTATGGCAGCGGCAAACACTCTGGTTCCTGTGGCTTGCTTCCACATGAGAATTTTACAGTGGCTTCTATTTGCACAATGGTAATTCCAGGATTTACTCATGTCACATCAGATTCTGATATGGAATCCTGCAAAAGGGATCTAGAGTGGTGGCTTCACTACCCTATGGTGACAATAGGAAGGCCATTTCTACCCCCCAACCTGTAGCCACAGTGACCAGGGATGCTTCCCAGATAGGGTGGGGTGCATTATTTGGGACATACTGTTGAAGCGACTTGGCAGGAACACAAGTACCACTTGCACATCAATGTCCTGGAGATGAGAGCAGTGCTTCTGGCATTGCAAGCACTTCAGGACTCTCTACCTACAGGAACTACAGCAATTCAAGTGGACAATATGTTGGTAGTATGGTACATCAGCAAGCAGGGTGGAACCAGGTCTTACACTTTGTGTCGAGGGGATCAATGAGTTTGGCAATGGGCGATGTCCTCCCAGCGTTTTCTGGTTGCAATGCACATCCTGGGGAAATCCAGCGTGAAAGCGGACAAGCTCAGCCGGGCTATCCTGATGCCCCACGAGTGGTCCCTGAAGCAGGAAGTTGTGGACTTGATTTTTCACAAATGTGGCTAGCCATGCTGCAATCTGTTTGCCATCCCCCTCAACAAGAAATGCAGCAGCTACTTTGCCCTAGTCCCACCACCGGGACAGTCACCCAGGGATGCACTTGTTCACGATTGGCCCCCAGGACTGCTGTACGCCTTCCCACCTTTTCCCCTGATCCCCAAGGTTCTTTAGTAATCACAGTCATCGGGTTGCAAGTTAATCGTCATTGCCCTCATCAGATATGGTTCCCATTCCTTTGGCCTCACCTGCAATCCTGGACCCAGTGCCAGATCTTATGAGACATAAGTCTGGGACTCTCCATCCTTCCATTCAAGCTCTCAAGCTCACAGCTTAGTGTCTCCACTTCCGGTCTTAGCCAGGCTTCCTGATGTTTCCCCAGCAGTTCGGCACATTTTGATTTCCTCCCATAAGCCCACTACTAGGAGACTTTATGCTAGTAAATGGAAGAGGTTCTCTTGTTGAGCAGACAAAAATCAGGTTGATCCCTTTACTGCTCCCATTTCAAAGATTCTTGAATTTCTCACTGAAACATTTGACCATGGAGCAGCTGCAGCTATTATCAGAGTTCAGTTAGCTGCCATTTCAAATTTCCATATGGGAGAAATGAGTGCCAATATCATGTCCCCTAGGTTATGCAAGGCTTTTCTAAGAGGTACTACCCTATTAAGACCTCCGATAAGACACCTCTTCCCCCCTAGAATCTAAATTTAGTTTTAGATGCTCTGATTCTTCCTCCCTTCAAACCATCTGCTTCTTGTCCGCTCAAATTTCTGACTTGGAGGACCCTTTTCTTGGTTGCAATCACCTCAGCTAGAAGGGTCTCAGAATTACAGGCCTTATCTGTTCATCCCATTTACTTGATTTTCCATAAAGATCAAGTTTCTCTCAGAACCAACCTCCCTCTTTCTTACCCAAGGTATGTTCTGACTACAATCTGAATCAATCCATAGATCTTCCTGTGTTCTTCCTCAATCGTGGCAACAAAGCAGAGTATAAGCTTCATCAACTGGACGTTCATAGACAGTTGCATTTCTGTTTACACAGGACCAAGGACTTTAGAAAATCTGACCAATTGTTCATATCCTTTGTGGACAATAAGAGGTTGTGCGGTCTGAAAGGTGACTTTATCAAAGTGGCTTTCAGACACAGTCAAACATGTCTACGAGTTGCGTCAACAAACACTTCCAGGGAAAATTAAAGGGCATTGTCTACCCCTATTGCTTTTCAAGCTAGATTGCCTTTGGATTCCATCTGTGCAGCAGCTACATGGGCTAATCCTCATACCTTTATCACTCATTACAAAGTAGATGTGGCCTACAGGGCATCCTTTGGTTCCACGGTCCTGAAGAGTTTTTTCCAGTGAGACACCCAAGAATTAGGTGCTGGGGACACTGTCCCAAACAACAAGAACAAAGGCGAGATATAGACAACATAACAAAAGAAGTTATGTACTCACCATAACGTTCCATGTACTCACCATAACGTTCTATGTTTGTTGTCTTTCATTCTTGCCTTCCTTCTTGCTTCCCACCCTCCTTCCCCCTTCCTGGAGGATTGAGAGGAATCACTTGTTTTATTGGCTATACTGGCTAGGTTTCCTTTATACCATACCATATGATTAGTTTCAGTCTACTACTATTACTATTGCAGAGGGGTCACACCTTTATATGTAGGTGTCATCTGATATGTAAAGTAGAGTATATCTCTTGTCTATTTATGTAGTCTAGTGCTGGGTTATCACAAACGAGATCTGGGTAATGACCGCTAGGCATGCTGGGATAGGGGCTAGCCTCGAGCTAGTAAAAGCTCTCAAGCTATAGTCAAGTCAAGTCAAAATTTATTTATATAGCACCTTACAGACAATAAATGCCACCAAAGTGCTTTACAAAACAATAATCAAGAAAAAACAATAAATAACATATAAAATTAAAAATTAACTAAAAATAACGAATAACATAAAACAAAACAACATTAACAATCATTTCACCTCATTAAAGGCCAATTCATAAAAATAAGTTTTAAGGTTTTGCTTAAAAATTGTCACAGAAGAAGACTGTCGAATGTATAATGGAAGCTCATTCCAAAGTTTTGGAGCTGCGACTGAAAAAGCTCTATCACCCCTCATCTTTAGTCGTACCCGGGGAACCACAAGTAGAGACAGATCTTCTGACCGAAGTGTCCGATTGGGAACATAAGCATGGAGCATATCTGCCAGATATACTGGCGCTAGACCATTTAAAGCTTTAAAGGCCAATAACAAAATTTTAAAACGAACCCTGAAAAAAACAGGTAACCAATGCAATGCCGCCAATACAGGCATTACATGGTCAAACTTTCGTTTGCCCTCCAAGAATTTCCCAGCAGCATTTTGAACAAGCTGCAAACGGGCTAAAGCACCTTGGCTCACTCCAAATAAAATAGAATTACAATAATCGAGCCGTGAGGTTATAAATGCATGTACAACAACTTCCAAATCACCTTTAGACAAAAATGGTTCTACCTTAGCCAAGCGCCTTAATTGATAAAAAGAGGATGACACCACCCCATTTATATGTCCCCTAAAACAAAGATCTTTATCCATCTTCACTCCCAGATTTACAACAGAATCCTTCAAATAAGAAGTTAATACACCACAGTCCACCATAGAAAAATCAGCATGGCGACTAGGACTAAAAAGTACTACTTCTGTCTTCCCTTCATTCAAACTCAAAAAGTTTTCTGCCATCCATAGCTTAACCTCACACAAACAATCCAACACCTTTGAAATTGAGCAACCATCAGCCTCATCCAAAGGTAAATACAATTGACAATCATCAGCATATAAATGAAAATCAATACCATATTTACGCATTATATCGCCCAAAGGCAAAATATACACAGAAAACAATAAAGGTCCCAATATTGAACCCTGCGGAACACCCCAAGGAAGATGAACAAAATCAGATGTAAACCCGCCCATCTGAACACACACCATTCTATTTAGAAGGTAAGATCGAAACCAGTTTAAAGCCAAGCCTGTAATACCCACATAATGCTCAAGACGATACAACAATATTTCATGATCTACTGTATCAAAGGCAGCTGTTAAATCCAACAAAACAAGCAATACAAATTTTCCACTATCAGTGATAAGAAAAACATCATTTAAAACCTTTAGCAAAGCTGTCTCAGTACTATGCATAGGTTTAAAACCAGATTGAAAGTTTTCCAAAAAAATTATTTTCATTCAGGAAATCTAACAATTGGCCATAGACACATCTCTCCATCACTTTACTTAAAAAAGGAAGCTTAGAGATTGGCCTAAACTTAGACAATACAGATGCATCAAGCCCAGGTTTTTTTAATAGTGGATGAATGATTGCTCTTTTAAAATCAGTAGGCACAACCCCGGAAACCAAACTGGTATTAATTATTTCCAACAAAACCGGAGCTACTGTTGGAAACACATCCTTCAAAACTCTAGGAGGTAAAATATCCTCAGGAGAACCACTAAACTTAACTTCAGACATCAATTTAGTTAAATCAGCCAAAGTTATTGGCTGAAAAACACACAACTTCTCTGAGACGGACAAAAAAGTATCCGGCAGAGAACATACAGATACAACTAATCTCAACCTCAAAACCTTGTCCAGAAAAAAATTTAAAAACTCATTACACACTGTAGTTGATGCCTGAACTGGAAAATAATCTTGTGCATTAAGAACAGAATCAATTACATCATACAAAACCCGCAGGTTATGAGAATTGGCATTAACAAGATTAGAATAATATGTCCTCTTTGCAGATAATACAACATCCTGATAAACCTTCCAACTTTCCCAAAAGGCAATTAAGAACACATGAAGTCTGCTCTTTTTCCATTTCCTTTCACATCTCCTACATTCCCTCCTTGCAGCTCTAGTAATGTCCGTTGACCACCAGTTTATCACTGAACTTTTCCTCTTCATGCGTAATGGTGCAACAATATCCAGAATATCTTTACAAGTCTTATTAAAATAATTTAACAGACCATCAGATGAAGAATATTCTGGAAAACAAGTCAACACCTCACTAAATAAAGATGAAAACTTCACTGAGGTATCTTGACTAAAAAAACGACAAAGACTTACTGGTGCAACAGATTTAACAATGTTTGTAGGCAGTATAACATCAAATAAAATAGGCTTATGATCTGAAAACACAGCATCTTGAATAATCAAATTTGTCACATTGAACCCAAATGATAGCACAAGATCCAATGTATGACCACTTTCCTGAGTGGCCCCACTAACAGACTGATTTAAGCCAAAAGAATTCACCAGATCATTAAACTCCGAAACAAATGGCTTTCCCGGACAGCACACATGAATATTAAAATCTCCAAGTAACATAATCTGATCATATCTCAGAACATATTCAGCTAAAAACTCAGAAAATTCTTGAATAAAATTCTTATATCTCGGGGGTCTGTAGATCACTGCACAAAAAAGCGGACTTGAATGTCCAAGTTCAAATAAACACAGCTCAAACCTGCTGAAAATAGAAGTGGGGTAAAGTTGTTTAATTTGTAGATTAGCTTTACAAACTACTGCCAATCCACCACCACGCCAAGATGCTCTTGGTACATTAACAAAAACACAGTCAGCTGGTACCAACTCATTTACTGCACTCCATTCACCAGATGTCAACCAGGACTCAGTTAAACAAAACACATCCAAAGTATGTGTCTTAAAAAATTCTTTCAAAATAAATGTTTTGTTAACCACTGACCTGGCATTAACCAAACTCCATTTCAAATTCAAAGCCTCCACATAGTATACGGCTGAATCGAAGCCAAGGATCGGCTCCAAACCCTTACAGCAAGAAGGAAGGCGAAATCAAGGACACAAACATGGGACTTTATGGTGAGTACATAACTTCTTTTTTATAGCCACTTTGGACATAAAGGACGCCTACCTCCACATACCTATCAGGCCCACCTGCAGGAAATTTCTGCGTTTTGCTGCTGGTTCCTCACAGTTTTAGTTCTCGGCCTTGCCCTTTGGACACTCTACTGCTCCAAGTGTCTTCAACAAGTGCCTGGCCCCGGTAATGGCCTTCTGCATAGTCCAAGGGATCCAAATTTTTCCATATCTGGAGGACCTTCTGATTCAGGCAGAATGTCCTAGAACCCTACAGGGCCAACTCCTTCAAGTGATATCCCTACTACAGGCTCTAGAGTTCTACATAAACTTTCCCAAGTCCAACCTGAATCCCTCCCAGGGCCAGGTTTTCCTGGGCTCCAGTATAAGCAAAGATGTCATGAGGACTTTTCTTCCATTTTCAAAACACATAAACATGAAAAATAAACTAAAAATACACCAAGGAGGCAGCAACTGGGAACAAAGGTTTGTTCCCAGTTGCTGTCTCCTTAGTGTATTTTTTGGACTTTTTTTTCCATCCCAGAAAGTGATGACCCTGACCCAGCACCTGGTAACTGTCCTCAAAGGCAATGCTTTGACAGTCAGACGGTACCTCACACTTCTAGTCTACGTGATCTCCACTATCCCCATGCTTCCTCTGGCAAGGCTGCACATGAGGAAATTGCAATGGTACTTAAAGTCCCTATGGACCCAACACTCTCACCCCTTGGACTTTGTCATCCCCTCCTCCCATATCTGAGGAAGGAGATTCTGTGGTGGTTGAGCCAGGTCAGGCTCAACCCAGAACTTGCACTGCAGCCCCTTCCACCTGTCCAGGAGATGTACACAGATGCCCCCCCACACAGATCTGGGCTGGGGGGCTACTCTGGGAAGCTTGAAAGTACAGGGCATATGGTCCCACAACTTCAGGCAGGAACACATCAACATCAGTTATTTGAGAGCTATCATATTTGCCCTGACAGCCTTTCGTCATACCTTAAAACAAGGGCACCTGAAATTATCCACAGACAATACTACAGTTTTCTGGTATGTGAGCAAACTGGGAAGAACCAAATCCTATTTGCTTTGCAGACTTGCATTCCAGGTGTGGGATCTGGCAACCAACACTGAATAACTCTGCAGGCAGTTTCTATTCCTTCTTAACAGAATATTCAGGCAGACACGTTGAGCAGGTCCATGTCACAGTCCCACAAGTGGATGCTTCACAGGGATGTGTTTCTGGACATTGTCCACAGATGAGGTACACCTCAGATAGATCTGTTTGCTTCCCCTCTGAACAGACAACTCCCAATATTTTGCAGCAGGCTACCCACTCCCTTAGCAAGGGCAACAAATGCCTTCTCCATCTCATGGAAGGGAATGTTTCTGTATGCATCCCCCCTTCCCGCTAATTCAAAAAGTCCCACTGAAGATCCAGCAGGACAGACCAAGAATCTTGCTGGTGACTCCATTTTGGCCAAGACAGCATTGGTTCCCCCTCTTCTGAAATTTGCCAGGGGCAATCACCACAATTTACCTCACAAAGTGGACCTTCTCACACAGGACAAGGGATCCCTGATCCATCCTCACTTGGAATTTCTGAACTTAACCTTGTGGGTGAAAGAATTCTGATCCCCTCGAGACACCTTTACACCGAGGACATGCTTGTAATCCTGCAGGAGACCAGGAAAACTAATAGTAGGAGATCTTATCTGTCTAAATGGAAGAGATTCTCCATGTGGAGTCAGCACAGATGGTTAGACCCATTAAAAACAGAGGTCCCACTAATGCTGTCCTACCTGTGTGAACTGCTCCAAACAGGGTTGGCATATACTTTGGTTAAGCCACACCATGCTGCAATTTCTGCCTGCTTGCCTCTTCATCCTCCTCTAGCCTGACATCTCCCTTCAAAGCTTTTCCTTAAGGGACTAGTACACTTCAAACCTCCCAAAGACAAGTCAATCCTCCTTGGGATTTGAATTATGTCCTAGAGAGACTCCCTGTGGCCCCCTTTGAACCAGCCACTAAGGCTTCTATGAAGCATTGTACCTGGAAGACTACTCCTGGTGGCCCTCACATCAGCCAGAAGAGTGTTAGAACTCCATCCCCTCATGGCAACACCTCCTTTCCCCATCTTCCACAAGGATAGAGTGACCCTGAGGACCAACCTTCCTTTATGCCCAAGGTGGTCAATGAGTTATCCTTAAATCAAAGTACTCACCTGCCCACCCTTTTTCCTAATCCCCAAAATGACATTGAGAGAGTCTTACATTCCCTTGATGTTCACAGACAACATAGATTTTACCTGGACAAGACTAAGGCCTTTAGGAAATCAGACCAGCTTTTTGTCTTCTTTTACCCCAGAGCCCTGGGAAAAGTGGTGATGAAGCAGACCATTTTGGTCTGGATCTCCAAGGCTGTATCCTTTTGCTACACATTGCATGGAAAACAGCTCAATTCAAAAATTAATGTCCACTCCACCAGAGCCATGGCTTCATCTAGAGCCTTTTTCAGAGGATTGGCCACTGCTTCCATCCTTGAGGCAGCTACCTGGTCATCTGTCCACACCTTCACTAAACATTACAGGCTGGATCATGTCTCCAGATCCAGAGCATGGTTTGCAAGGGTAGTCTTGCATGGTTTTGTGGAGAATAGCTCCATTCCACCCCCTTCTTCCCTGTGAGCTGTGGCACTAACCCAGCAGTTGGAATACTTCAACATGAGAATAGAAGGACATAGAACAGTTGTGTAAAATCTTACCATAACCATAGATGTCCTTCTCTTCCATGTTGCAGTATTAATTCCCTCCCAGCTTCCCCCTTCTGTCAATCTAAACTGTTGCTTCCTGAGTGGCATAGCATACAGCTTCCTAGACTGGGTCCGACTGAGGAAAGGTACGTGCAGACATCACTTTTATGGCCCACATTCCTTAAGCCCAAGTCAGATGACCCATGTACCCAGTAGTGACGGCAAGCTTTTGTATACTGGCCGGACGTTTGAGCAGCAAGAAAGGAAAACCAAACAGTTGGAATACTGAAACATGAGAAAAGGAAGATATCTATGGTTATGGTAATATTTTACACAACTATTCTTTATCCTCCAATATTAGAGATTCCACTGATTTTGTAATGGTAATGCAGAATTCTGAGTATATATTTTGGGTTGTAGTGAATGTTCAAAGGCTTTATGCTAATATCAACATAATGACAGGATTGCATTCTGTGTTAGATTCTCCCATCTCGCACTGTATAATTGAGTTTATTGATAGAAAAATAGACTTGTCTTTGGTTGGTGACAGTGCCATGGGGCATCTTTTGCACCGTCCTATGCCAACATTTTGATGGGACTTTATGAAACTTGAATTTATGTACAGGTCTCATGTTTTCCTAAACAAACTATTAAATGCCATGAAGTGGATGATTTTACCTTTTATGTTATGTGATATGCATGCAGTTTTTGAATTTTTGATTATCTTAATAATGGGTCAGTATAGTAAGGCTCATGTTGATTATTTCTATATTACTTTATTTTTGCTGATCATCATTATATATTCTAGGTTATGTAGAAAACCACAAAACAGCCCAGTAAATCCAGGTAAATACCTCAACCAATACGACCATGAATGTACTATAGCAAAAAATAGGTGAGGCAACGCAAATGGGAGACAAACCAACAATTTTATATGATAGTGAGTGCTTTTGCAGTAATGAAGCAGTAGTGATTACTGCGAAAGCGTTCACTATCGTATAAAATTGTTGGTTTGCCTGCTATTTGCGCTGCCTCACCTATTTTTTGCTTTGTAGAAAATCAACCAGTACTGTTGAGCATTTACATGCCAAAAGGTATTACCTGGCTTATCTTCATTTTCTTCCATATGGTGAGGTTTTATGTACTAGGAAACTAGGAAAACCTGAAGGTAAAGGGATTTTTATTGGCTGTGAATCAAAAAATAATGTCTGTGTTTGCTGAACATGGCTATTCGTTAGAAACTATAGAGTTTACAGTAAGGTCGGTCTTTCGTCTCTGCAACAGCCTTTGAATAAGCATTCTTACTCGGATGAAGAAATGCATTCTAACTTAGGACATGATGGTGGATTTACTGAAACTAAATGGCATTTATTTTTTGTCAGAATATGTGGTCTGACTCTTTTCTACTTATTAATAATAACAGTTTGGCCTCCAATAATGAAAAGTAAAGAAATTAAAATCTGGAAATAACTTTGTAAAACCTTCTTGCTAGGACAGATTGTAGATATTACTAGCCAAATACAATGAAAACCAATTATAAAGATGTGCATTTAAATTAATTGAAAGAGCTCTAGTGTTAAATGTGAAAATGTCTATGAATATATTGTAAATATGTTCAAATCAATAAAATTATGTGAAAAGAAGTTATGGCCCATGTTATTTCAAGATGCATTATTGTAATCTGTTGTATAAGTCCCCTTAATTTACTTTTCATAACGGATGCAATTTGTCTAATATGTTGGTCAACAGTAACGTTGTTTGTTCTGATACCATGAGACTTCATCCTTTATTAGTTTATTATATGGCTCACTGCCTTGTGGTAGTTGTTGGTCAGCCGTAACAATGTTTATTCTGATACCATGAAACTTCATCCTTTATTAGTTTATTATAGTCTATCTGCTTTATTTTTTGAAAAAAAAAATATATATACTTATTTCCCGCCATTCTAAGCTAGTATAGTCCAGTTTTCAGGTTAGTGTTGAATTTAGGGCTGTGTTAAAAATCTCTGTGTTTAGTCATACCTTACTTGGATAGAAGCAAGTTTCTCTGTTCACTGTGAGAGAGGGGAGCTTTGAGCAGCCTATCTGTGCCTGGAAGAGTGGTTTCAGCCCAGAAATGAGTAGTTTATTTGCCATTTTGGGCTAATTTCTATCTCTTTCATTTCCCTGCTATAAATACCACATTTGCCTGGTTTTGCGCGCCAGGCAGCACTGGTTAGCTAGGGTAAAACTATTCCCGGCTCCACAAAGTCTCCTCTTCAATTTTTCCCTTGGAACTAGACAAACTTTCAACTTAAGCACTCAAGCCATTCATTTCTCAGCCTGGCACTTACTCAAAACTTATAGCAAGCGCTTATAAACCCTGGCACTAGACCCTCCTGTACTGTACAGAAGGACAAGGCTCTCTATTTGACCTTACCAGCCATCCAGTAAAGCCGCTCACTGTACCTATCCAGGCATGTCCAAAGGGCAGTTTCAGCTGTACTCTCCAGTCCAATTGGTGAATCTGCACATTTTGAGGCAGTGTAACAACTGCCTCATGTACACAGACAACCCTGTCCTCCTACCACCAAACACTAATATAAGCAAGAGATGCAGTTATACAGCCAAACTGGAAGCTAAGCTCTCTCAACCCAAGACTGGATCAGACAGTCAAGAAGAGAAGGGAAAAACTTGCATCACACCACCAGTCTCACATAGACCCATTAAACCAGCATCGGCAAAAAACACACATAAATATATGAAAACGTACTCGGAGGCTCTAAATAAAAATCTGCAAAACTAACCAAGAGCTCCAAAGCAAACATCCAAGCAGCCTCTACCCCCCAACACAAACAATGAAGCACACACTTCACAAAACCAATGTGCCATGCAATCACTGCTCTTAAGGCTAAAATAACATACCCAGCATACTAGTAATAGGTGGCTCTATAGTCAGACACACTGACGTCCCACTCACAAGGTTGAATAAGGAGAAGGTTACTGTTAGCTGCCTGTCAGGTGCCAGGATCCGCCACATAACACCAGCACTCGGGTCACTCCAGAACAAGTACAAATATGACTCTGTTATTGTCCATGTTAGTGTGAATGGCCTGAGCCGTACCTCCCTGGACTACATGAAAAGAGACGTGGAAGAGCTCTCTGATCACATTGCCCAGGCCAGTATGACCCTGAGTAGCATCCTGCCCTCGCCAAGAATGATACCACTGTGTAAAGAAAAAATTCTCTATTTCAACAATTGGCTAAGTTTCTGGTGTCATTTAAAGGGGATGCAGTGCCTGTCCGCCTGGGATGACATGCTCGACAAGCCACGCTGCTTCTCTAGAGACGGCTTGCACCTGTCACCCTTAGGCTTTCGAATACTGGCCAAGGCTGTTGCCACTCCCATAGTGCCTTTTTTATGCAAGGCTCAAAAGACAAACCCACAGCCGTAAATAGCACAAGTAACAAAAAACTGAGGGTAATGCTACTCAATGCTAGAAGTCTAAACCACAAAATGCACGCACTCGAGGTACTCCTCAGTATGGAGAAAATCGATATATGTGCAGCAACAGAAACCTGGTTTAAGGCTTCAGAGAGCACCCCAGCACTACCAGGCTACAAATGATACCATACATTTCAGCCACAGAACCCAAACCAAAATACGAAAGGCGGGGGTGTATCCATATTCATCAAGGATACCCACACCTCCAGGTTAGTGGCACAGCATGATGCTTCAGAGATCATCCACGTGCAACTAACAACGGGCAAAACTGCAATTCAAATTGTAGCTTGCTACAGATCACACACCATGTCACAGGATCCCCATTTCGCATTTCTGCAAACACTGGGAAACATAAAGGTCCTACCAAGCACCCTAATATTGGGCGATTTCAATTACCCAAAAATTAACTGGGAGAACTACTCAAGCACTAACTCTCTTGCCCAACATTTCCTAGAATTTATAAAATCAAACGCCCTGGTTCAACTAGTCAACACTCCCACCAGAGGTGACAACATATTGGACCTAGTCATCACCAACATGGGCTACCGGTGTTCCACACCGGAGGTCAACCCCTCGCTGGTTAGATCTGACCATAAACAAATCACTTTGGATATCCACATTTCGCCCCCTCCTCCGGACAAGGAAACCACCGTGAAAAACATTTCAAAAGCAAACTTCACGTTACTTAAGACTGAGGTGGAAAGTTTCAAAGCCCCCATGCTGAAGGATAACGCTGTCCAAGCTTCAAAATCCTTTACTAATGCATTCTACGGCACCTACAAGAATGCATGGATCGTGCCATCCCAAGCAAAACCAAGACTCACTCCTAAGTAAAGGAAACCAGTCTGGTGGACTCCTGCCATAAACAAGCTTTACAATAGAAGGAGGAAACTAGTACAGAAAAGAGTAAAATCCCAAGAAGGGAAAACATCCCTGATCAGTATCGGCAAGAATCTACGATCCCTCATAAAATCATCCAAGGCGAGCTTTGAAAGAAAAATTGCCAAGGACTCCAAAGATAACCACAAGGCATTCTTTAGGTATGTCAGGAATCTAAGTGGCAATGCTCAGATCTGCTCGGAGTTGGTGCAGAATGGCACAAAATACACTGAACCGACCGATATCGCCAACATCCTGACAGACAGGTTCAGTGCAAACTTTACCCCCCCACCCCCAAAAGGGCCCATAACCATACCAGAAGAATGTAGAGTCCCTGAAATCACAGACACTCAGGTTAAAACAGCCCTCTCCAAAGCCAAAAACACAGCATCAGTGGGACCGCACTGTGTCCCAGGCTGCATCCTACGTGAGCTCAAAGACGAACTAACCCCTAACCTAAACACACTGTGCAAACTCAGCCTCACCACAGGCTATGTACCCACAGAGTGGCACACAGCAACAGTTATTGCTCTCCACAAAGGTGGAGCCACAACAGACCCCGGGAACTATCGCTCTATAAGCCTGACTAGCCTGGTCTGCAAGGCTATGGAGCGCATCATCATAGAACTCATTAACAGAGACATTGGGAACCTCCAAACACTGGACCCTACCCAGTTCAACTTTAAGGGCAGAGCATGCCTCCTAAACCTAGTGGACTTCTTTGAGACAGTTACCAAGGCTATAGACTAGGGAAAGGTGGTACACACAGCCTACCTAGACTTCGCTAAGGCATTCAACACCATTCCCCATTCTGGTATTATAAATAAGCTCACCAGCCTAAACATAAACTCCTACGTCACAAGATGGGTTGCCAGCTGGCTCACGGACAGAACCCACATGGTGAGAGTTGCGGGAGCTAGGTCTGAATAAACCGGTTACAAGTGGCGTTCCCCAGGGCTCAGTCCTAGGACCCCTCCTGTTCGGCATATACTTCTCAGAGGTACAGGCAAGTACAGTAGGACTATGGCTGACCAAGTTCGCAGACAAATGCAAACTAGGGGCTATAAATGACTCTCCGGCTGACACAGACATCCTCCAAAATGATCTCATTGAGACGGGTACCTGGTGTCAAAATCATGGCCTCAAACTAAATGCCAAAAATTGCATAGTCATCCCCTTTGGAAAAAATGAAGTACCCACAAACTACCACATAGGAGGTAGTCCTCTAAATACGGAAAATGTAATAAGGGATCTGGGGACCCAAGTAGACCATAATCTCACCTTTGATAATCACATTGCCAAAGTGGTTAGAAAATCCTTCTACATGGCCCACCTAATCACAAAAGGGTTCGCATCCAGATCAAAAGAGGTCATTGTGCCCCTCTACTCATCACTCATCAGACCCATCATAGAGTACACCGCCCCATTTGGGATGTACCTTACAAGACACCTGCAACAGCTGGAAAGACCACAGAAGTACCTCACAAAGAGGATCACTGGCCTCAAACAGATGCCCTATGCAAGTCGACTGAAGAAACTCCAGCTGTACTCTGTTGCATACCGCCTACTCAGAGATGATCTCTGCCTGACATATACAAGGCCATGTCCAACCCAGAATTGATGGGCATGCTCCACCTAAAGAAAACCTTTTCCCCTTGAGCCACATGCTCTAGAGATCTAAACCTCACCACAATAATAAATAGGACATGCTGGAGGGATAGATTCCTGTCCCAGAGACTTCCCATGCTTTGGAACAAGATTCCAATCTACATTAGGCAGAGCTCCCCACTAACACTCTTCAAAAGATACCTTGACGAGTGGATGGCAAACAGAACGTTTACCCCAGGGATCACTTCAGTGGCTCTGCTGGACAGAAGCACAGGGAACCAATCAAAGGATGTGGCGAAAGCCAACACATTTTCGCTAGGCTTATAAATGCCTTCGAGCAGATAGCCTAGTACCTACCTGTGAACCTATATGGCTCAATACCTTGTGGTACTTGTTGGTCAGCCGTAACGTTGTTTATTCTGATAACATGAGACTTCATCCTTTATTAGTTTTTTATATGGCTCACTCCCTTATGGAAGTTGTTGGTGGTCTGCCTTAACGCTATTTTTCTGATACTGTGAGACTTCATCCTTTATTAGTTTATTATATGGCTCACTCCCTTGTAGTAGTTGTTGTTGGTCAGCTGTAACGCTGTTTATTCTGATACCATGAGACCTCATCCTTTATTATATGGCTTACTCCTTTGTGGTGGTAGTTGTTGGTCAGCCGTAACGTTGTTTATTCTGATACCATGAGACTTCATCCTTTATTAGTTTATTGTATGGCTCACTCCCTTGTGGCAGTTGTTGGTCAGCCGTAACGCTATTTATTGTTATACTGTGACACTTTATCCTTTATTAGTTCATTATATGACTCACTCCCTTGTGGTAGTGGTTGTTGGTCAGCCGTAACATTGTTTATTCTGATACCATGAGACTTCATCCTTTATTAGTTTATTATATGGTTCACTGCCTTGTGGTAGTTGTTGTTGGTCAGCCATAACATTGTTTATTCTGATACCATGAGACGTCATCCTTTATTAGTTTATAATATGACTCACTCCCTTGAGGTAGTTGTTGGTCAGCCGTAATGTTGTTTATTCTGATACCATGAGGCTTCATCCTTTATTGGTTTATTGTATGACTCTCTCCCTTTTGGTAGTTATTGTTGGTCAGCCATAACATTGTTTATTCTGATACCATGAGACTTCATCCTTTATTAGTTTATTATATGGCTCACTGCCTTGTGGTAGTTGTTGTTGGTCAGCCATGACATTGTTTAGTCTGATATCATGAGACTTCATCCTTTATTAGTTTATTATATGACTCACTCCCTTGTGGTAGTTGTTGGTCAGCCGTGACATTGCTTATTCTGATACCATGAGAGTTTATCCTTTATTAGTTTATTATATGGCTCACAGCCTTGTATTAGTTGTTGTTGGTCAGCCGTAACATTGTTCATTCTGATACCATGAAGTCATCCTTTATTAGTTTATTATATGACTCTCTCCCTTTTGATAGTTGTTGGTCAGCCATAACATTGTTTATTCTGATACCATGAGACTTCATCCTTTATTAGTTTAGTATATGACTCACTCCCTTATGGTAGTTGTTGTTGGTCAGCCATAACATTATTTATTCTGATGCCATGAGACTTCATCCTTTATTAGTTTATTATATGACTCCCTCCCTTTTGGTAGTTATTGTTGGTCAGCCGTAACATTGTTTATTCTGATACCATGAGACTTCATTCTTTATTAGTTTATTATATGGCTCACTGCCTTGTGGTAGTTGTTGGTGAGCCATGACATTGCTTATTCTGATACCATGAGACTTTATTATATGGCTCACAGCCTTGTGGTAGTTGTTGTTGGTCAGCCGTAACACTGTTTATTCTGATACTATGAGACCTCATCCTTTATTATATGGCTCACTCCTTTGTGGTGGTAGTTGTTGGTCAGCCGTAATGTTGTTTATTCTGTTACCGTGAGACTGCATCATTTATTAGTTTATTATATGGCTCACTCCCTTGTGGTCGTTGTTTTTGGTCAGCCATAAAAATTTGTATTCTGATACTGTGAGACTTCATCCTTGATTAGTTTGTTATATGGCTCACTGCCTTGTGGTAGATGTTGTTGGTCAGCCGTAACTTTGTTTATTCTGATACCCTGAGACATCATCCTTTATTAGTTTATTGTATGACTCACTCCCTTGTGGTAGTTGTTGTTGGTCAGCCGTAACATTGTTTATTCTGATACCATGAGGCTTCATCCTTTATTAGTTTATTATATGGCTCACTCCCTTTTGTTAGTTGTTGCTGGTCAGCCATAACACTGTTTATTCTGGTACTGAGAGACTTCATCCTCTATTGGTTTATTATATGGATCACTCCCTTGTGGTAGTTGTTGGTCAGCCGTAACGTTCTTTATTCTGATACCATGACACTTCATCATTCATTAGTTTATTATATGGCTCATTCCCTTGTGGTAGTTATTGTTGGTCAGCCGTAGCGTTGTTTATTCTGATACCATCAGACTTCATCCTTTGTTAGTTTATTATATGGCTCACTCCCTTGTGGTAGTTGTTGATCAAACGTGACATTGCTTATTCTTATACAATGAGACTGCATCCTTTATTGGTTTATTATAGGACTCACATCCTTGAGGTAGTTTTGTTGGTTTAACCGTAAAGCTGTTTATTCTGATACCGTGAGACTTCATCCTTTATTAGTTTATTATATGACTCTCTCCCTTTTGGTAGTTGTTGTTGGTCAGCCGTAACATTGTTTATTCTGATACCATGAGACTTCATCCTGTATTAGTTTATTATATGACTCACTCCCTTGTGGTGGTAGTTGTTTGTCAGCCGTAATGTTCGTTATTCTGCCACCATGAGAATTCATCTTTTATTAGTTTATTATATGACTCGCTCCCTTGTGGTAGTTTTTGGTCAGCCGTAAAGCTGTTTATTCTGATACTGCGTCACTTCATCCTTTATTAGTTTATTATATGACTCTCTCTCTTGTGATAGTTGTTGGTCAGCCGTAACATTGTTTATTCTGATACCATGAAACTTCTTCCTTTATTAGTTTAGTATATGACTCACTCCCTTATGGTAGTTGTTGTTGGTCAGCCGTAACATTATTTATTCTGATACCATGAGACTCCACCCTTTATTAGTTTATTATATGACTCTCTCCCTTTTGGTAGTTGTTGGTCAGCCGTAACATTGTTTATTCTGATA
This sequence comes from Protopterus annectens, assembly GCF_019279795.1. Taxonomy (NCBI): domain Eukaryota; kingdom Metazoa; phylum Chordata; order Ceratodontiformes; family Protopteridae; genus Protopterus; species Protopterus annectens. Next base: position 396,511,030 of record NC_056740.1, on the reverse strand, counting down.
TCATGAGACTTCATCCTTTATTAGTTTATTATATGGCTCACAGCCTTGTGGTAGTTGTTGTTGGACAGTCGTAATGCTGTTTATTCTAATACCATGAGAATTCATCCTTTATTAGTTTATTGCATGGCACACTCCTTTGTAGTAGTTTTTGTTGGTCAGCCCTAACATTGTTTATTCTGATACCGTGAGACTTCATCCTTTATTAGTTTATTATATGTCTCACTCCCTTATGGTAGTTGTTTTTGGTCAGCTGTAACATTGTTTATTCCGATACCATGAGACTTCATCCTTGATTAGTTTATTATATGACTGACTCTATTGTGGTAGTTGTTGGTCGGCTGTAACATTGTTTATTCGGATACCATGAAACTTAATCCTTTATTAGTTTATTATATGACTCATTCCCTTGTGGTAGTTGTTGGATAGCCGTAACGTTGTTTATTCTGATACCGTGACACTTCATCTTTTATTAGTTTATTGTATGACTCCCTCCCTTGTGGTAGTTGTTGTAGGTCAGCCGTAAAAGTGTTTATTCTGATACCGTGACACCTCATCTTTTATTTGTTTATTTTATGACTCACTCCCTTGTGGTAGTTGTTGTTGGTCAGCCATAACGTTGTTTATTGTGATACCGTGAGACTTCATCCTTTATTGGTTTATTATATGGCTCACTCCCTTTTGGTATTTGTTGTTGGTCAGCTGTCGTGCTGTTTATTCTGATACCATGAGACGTCATCCTTTAATGGCTTATTATATTGCTCACTCCCTTGTGGTAGTTCTTGGTCAGCCATAACATTGTTTGTTCTGATACCGTGAGACTTCATCCTTTATTAGTTTATTATGTGACTCACTCCCTTGTGGTAGTTGTTGGTCAGCCGTAACATTGTTTATTCTGATACTGTGAGGCTTCATCTTTTATTATTTTATTATATGGCTCACTCCCTTTTGGTAGTTGTTGTTGGTCATCCGTAACGCTGTTTATTCTAATACTGAGACTTCATCCTTTATTGGCTTATTTTATGGCTCACTTCCCTGTGGTAGTTGTTGGTCAGCTGTAACATTGTTTGTTCTGATACCATGAGTCTTCATCATTTATTAGTTTATGTGACTCGCTCCCTTGTGGTAGTTGTTTGTTAGCCGTAACGTTTATTCTGATTCATGAGACGTCATCCTTTATTAGTTTATTATATGACTCAGTCCCTTGAGGTAGTTGTTACTGGTCAGCCGTAACGTTGTTTATTCTGATACCGTGAGACTTCATCCTTTATTAGTTTATTATATTTTTATGTATTTATTTTACATTTGATGACCGGGCTAGTCTAACTGGATATATGTCCATTTTCAGTGGAGGCCCGGGGAGAAAAGCTCCACTACAGCATTATTATAAAATTGAAACTAAAAATAGTACATGAGAATACATATTTTAAAAAATTAATTTTTATATAGAGACCAGTAAAAGTGAATATTTATTACATAAGAGAATACAAAATAACATGTTTATAACAGGATTAACACGTGAAAAGGCAATATTAGAGAGTAAAATACAACTTAATAAAAAAAGACAAGACAGGATGAATTTTTTCTTCTTCAAGGGATGCATATTTTGTGCATGTGAAGATGGTGGAACGAGGAGGAAGATGGTGGAACGAGGAGGAAGATGGTGGAACGAGGAGGATGACTTAGTCCGGATTGGTACAGGGGCAAAGCCATTGTAAAGATAGATAGATTCTTAGTTGCTTTTTGAAAAGTGGTGTGGATTCCAGGGATGTTAGTTTGGTAGGAAGCTTGTTCCAAGTATTACCAATGGTATTATTGAAAAAGACAGTCCCCAGATTTGTTGTTAGATTTAAGGGTGGCTAGTAGTGACTTATGTGCTGAGCGTAGGGTTGTTAGATTTTTATAAGGGCTAATAAGGGTAGAGAGTATGGGTGTATTTGTAGGATGATACAGGATCTTATGGGTAATACTTAGTTGTTGGAGAAGAATTTGGTTTTGCAATTCCAGCCATCCTAATTTTTTCAGTTTTTGGCAATGGTGTGTACGGAATGGGGAATCAGTTGCAAATCTGGCAATGTTATTATAGGAGGTGGCCAGTTTGTTTAGGTTATTTTTGGATAGGTTAGTGTAGATAGGTGAGGCATCTAGAAGAGTGGAAATTAGGTGTGTTTGGGCGATAGCAGTCCTGGCAGAGGGAGTAAGGAAGGTTTTTAGCCTATAAAGTGAACCAAGTTTTCTATTAAGTGATTTAATGGTTAAGTTTATGTGTGGGTCAAAACTAAGATTATTATCGATTGTTACACCTAAAAGTTTAGTTGTGGTATCGGGTGCTATGACAGTGCCATTATTTGATGCTACTGAGAAGTAGATAGGGGGAGACTTTTGGGTAGGGGTAAAAAGTAGAACTTTGGTTTTCTTAGGGTTTAGGAGGAGATAGCGTTTGGAGAACCAGTCTTCTGCTAAGTTGAATACTTTTTGGGTGCTAGACTGTAGTTCAGCCTGAGATGCTGCAGTACAGATTAATGTAGAGTCGTTGGCATATTGTATGCAGGTGGTTTGAGGGAGAGATGAATTCAGATTATTAATAAATATAGAGAAAAGGAGGGGTCCAAGAATAGAACATTGTGGGACTCCTAGGGAGAGAGGGAGCTGAGTTGATAGGTTATTGTCCCAGAGGACTGCTTGTTGTCTGTTTTCTAGGTATGGCTTAAACCATTTGATAGTTAAAGTGTCTACTATAAGTGATTGAAGGGTGTCTAACATTAGGTGGTGATTCACCATATCGAAGGCTTTGGAGAGGTCTAAAAATAGAGCTGAGGAGCGCAAGTTGTTTTTGCGATTCTTATTAATACAGTCTGAAAAGGATAGTAGTGCGGTAGTGGTACTATGAAATGGTCTAAAGCCGTGTTGGCAGTCAGCTAAGAGATTATTTAGTAGGAGATGATCAAGGAGTTGCCAATGAATGCATCTTTCCATAATTTTAGCTAATGGAGAGAGTAGAGCTACGGGATGGAAATTGGAGAGTTCAGTTAAGTTGCCTCCTTTGTGTAATGGGATAATATGTGAGACTTTCCAGAGTGATGGGATAGAACCTTCTGTAATAGTTCTATTTATTAAGATGGAGATAGGGTAAGCAAGTACACCAGCTGCCATTTGTAGAAATTCAGCTGGGAGGAGGTCAGCAGAAGGAGTACAAGGTTTTAGTTTGTGACGTAGGGTGCAGATGAGAGTTGTTGGAACAGACTGCAGTTTTAAGGCTGGCGGTAAGCTGGTTAGAGAGCATGTCTTAGGGATGCTAGTGGAAGATAAGGTATTTGCTAAGGATTGAACTGTTTCAGAGAAAAATTTGTTAAAAGTGTTGGCTATTTGGCTAGGAGTATTCAGAGTCAGATTGGAAGGTGTAGGTGTTTTGGAGTTTTCTGGGTGGAGTAGGCTGTTTATACCTATCCAGAATTTTTGTGGGGTTTGATGCTGGGGTTGCCGGAATTTCTGGTAATATACTTTTTATTTTGGAGTATTGATTTCTTTGTAGTATTTCTTAGCTGTCTAAAGATGTCCTTCAAGAATTCAACTGCAGTCCTGACATATGGGTTGTCCTGCCTCAGGCAGCCCTTCGGTCGGCCAGATTCCAAAGTCTGGGTCCGGCGTCGGCCGATGTCGCCTCCTCCCCGACGTCAGAGCGGCTGGAGTATAAAGGCATCAGCCGGCGCCATCTTCTTCAGTCTTTCTTGCCGCGCGGTGCCCGAAGCAGAAGCAGTTCGCAAGTGCCGGTCGGTCAGCTCCTGTGTTTTCAGTTACCGAAGTCATCTAAAAGCTAAGTACCCCATTGGGGAACATTTTTTCTTGCCTCAGCCGATGTCAGAACAATTTGAGAAAGTTAATTGTTTGTCTTGTGGTAAACAAATACCTCATAAGGACTTCCATTCTTGCTGCCTCCCTTGCCTGGGCCCAGACCACGACGTCTCGGCCTGTGCTGCCTGTGCTTGCTTTAATAAGCGCACTCTCAGGCGCCGGGCAGAGTTTGCCGTAGACTTTTTTTGGCGAATCCTATGCTTACAACATGCCGTCGGAACAACCGACAGCACAAACTACCAAAAAATGAAAGGACCGGGACCGACATCCTCGGCCCGCGCCTTCCACCGATATAGCGCCTAAGCCCTCCGCGAATGCTTCGGTCCCTTTGGAAGCGGTAATTCAACCGCTCCAGGCCGACAACACCGCGTTAACTCATCCCTTGGTCTCGGAGACTACACCGGTGCCGGTTGTTGATTTTCCTCCGGAAACCGAAGTTCTGGATCTACCCGACACCATTCCCGTGGACAAAGTTACCCCTGCACGTGGGGCAGCTAGGCCTCCTGTATCCATGTCAATCAAGGCCTTTGCACGTGCTAAGGCCGCCAGCCAGGCCAAGGCCCATCCTAAACCTACTTCTCAGGCCCCTTCTTCTGACAGACAAATCATGTCTCTGGCTGCAGATCTAATCTCTCTTATCAGGGGGTCTCAGCCTCACCCAGACAGAGGTTCTCAGCCGCCTGCAGAAAAAAGGCCTAGAACTGAGCAGGCAGACAACCTCTCTTCAGATGAAGCCTCTGGGGATTCAGAGCATTCAGATATCCAAGAAGAATCCTTCCAGGCCTATGAGGACTCTGATGCTGAGGAATCTATTCCCTCTGCCTCTCCTCCAGAGGATTTTTCTTTCGGTGAAGTCCTCCACTCCATGAGGGAACATTTTAAGTGGCAGGGTCAGGAATTTTCTGATTCTAGGAAAAGGCTACGTACCTTCCTTAAGTTACCCCATCACAGACCTTTAGCTATCCCTCCAGTTTTGGATGTCCTGGATGATGTTTTCTCCGACTCCAGTGCTTCCCCTGATTCTCTCCCTCCTGCTCCTGTCAAGCCAGACAGAGATATTACAGGGTCCCTGACACTCACAAGCATCTCTTTAAGGCCCACTCTGTGGATCTAGAAACTATTTCACAGGGCCCCAAAGGAGTGGCTACCTCCTCAGCCAAGAATCCACTGCCAGCTGACAGGGAAGCAAGGTCCCTGGAGAGATGGGGTAAAAAAGTTTATACCTCTTCCACCCTTGCCATGAGGTCACTTAACTGCCTTTTTCATATGTTTCAGTACCAGGATTATTTACTGGATGATTTGCAGAAAAAGATAGCCTCTCCTGAGCCTATAGATAGAAAGGCATTGCAGGATTTGGTTCATAATACCCAGCAGGTTAGTAATAATTTTCTACAGTGTGGTTATGATGCATTGGAGGCTTCATGTAGGGCAGCTATGACAGGGGCTGTTATCCATAGACATGCTTGGTTGAAAGAACAGCCACTGCCAGATCATGTTAAAGTAAAGCTCCTGGACGCACCTCTGGATAAACAGAAGCTGGTGCTAATGCTCAGGATGTGTTGAAATCTATTGAGGAGAAGGCAAAATCAGTACAGACAGTAAAGGATTTCCTCCAGGTTCAGCCACCAAGGTTCAGCAGGAATTAGCCTTCAAAGAATTGGTCCTTTCCAGACTCTGACAAGTTTCAAAGGGGAAAGAACAGGCGTGCACGAGGTAGAGGGCAATACCGAGGCTCCTACAGGGGACGCCAATGGCAACCACAAAATCAGAGAAGTGGCACAGGTAGTTGACCTGCACCACAGGGACAATCACAATGACTTACCTTTCACTCCACCTACCAAGGCTCAAAGAGAAGCACCTCTAGGCGGAAAATTATCTCTATTCTCAAAAAACTGGCACATTATAACAAAGGACAATTTGATTCTGGACATAATAGACAGAAGATACAGGTTCCACTTCCATACATTACCGACAGGACAAGGCATGCCAAACCTGCCACAAAATCAAAGGGCAGAGGCACTCATAGAAGTCTCAAAGCTGTTACAAATAAAAGCAATAGAGAAGGTTCCTCCTCAGGAACAAGGCCAGGGATTTTATTCAAGACTGTTCCTTGTTCCAAGAAAAGAAAAACAATGGAGGCCTATATTGGACTTGTCCGTTCTAAATACTTTTCTCATGGTGCCAAAATTCAAGATCCTGACGTTACAGCAACTTCTTCCCATGCTGGGCAAGGGGTCTTGGCTGGTTACTCTGGACCTCAAGGAGACATACCTGCATGTCCCTATCAGACACAGTTGCAGAAGATACCTCAGATTTCTTGCAGGAACAGAGCACTATCAATTCTCAGCATTGCCGTTTGGCTTATCTACTGCGCCCAGAGTATTCACGAAATGCCTGGCATCAGTAGTGGCACATTGCAGACTCCAGGGCATTTAAACATACCCTTACCTGGACGACTGCCTAATACAAGCAGACAGCAAACAGAGCTTGATAAAACACTTGGATTACGTCATTCAATTGCTGCAGGCTTTGGGATACACAGTCAACATTCAAAAATCAAGATTACTGCCATCCCAAGAGATTATTTTTCTAGGAGCAAAACTGGACACCCAGCTACAAATGGCTTTCCTCACAGAGGAGAAACAAGAGCATTTAGCAGCTTACTTCAAAGGCCTAGCAAAATTAACCCACCTGACCGCAAGGAAGACCCTGCAGGCCCTGGGGTTCATGGCATCTTGCATTCTTCTAATCCCTCTGGCAAGACTACACATGAGAAAGCTGCAATGGTACCTAAAAAGCTTGTGGTCGCAACACAGCCACAACCTAGAAGACATAATACCACTCATACCATGCCTGCAAAGGGAATTTTTGTGGTGGGCTCAAGCAAGTCACTTAAACAAAGGCATGCTTTTCAACAAACCTCCAACAAGTCAAACTATTACAACAGATGCCTCAGACTATGGATGGGGGGGCGCACATGGACGGCAGATGCATTCAAGGGCAATGGACTCCCATGGAGATGCATCAGCACATAAATCAAAAAGAGATGTTGGCAGTGATACATGCAATAGAAGCCTTTGGAAAATCTCTTCAGCAAGGTCATCTGCTAATAAGGACAGACAACACCACTGTCATGTGGTACATAAACAAACAAGGGGGCACTCATTCCTACCCCCTCTGCAGACTAACAATGATTCTTTGGGAAAAGTCCCTGAAACTGAACATCTACTTGCAATCCCAGTTTGTTCCGGGCAAGGACAATGTTCTGGCAGACAGGTTGAGCAGAAATTTCTTGGATCCGTACGAATGGATGCTACACCCACGCATTTTCTCACAAATAGCATCTGCATGGGGAAGACCAGACATAGACCTCTTTGCATCTCATCTCAATCATCACCTGGAAAGGTTCTGCACAAGGATACACCATCCTCTAGCTTGGAGAACGGATGCTCTTTCCTTCAGCTGGAATGCTCTAACAATTTATGCATTCCCTCCTCTACCTTTGCTCACCAAGGTGTTACTGAAGATCAAGGCAGAACAACCAAGAGGAATCTTGATAGCTCCAGACTGGCCAAGGCAACACTGGTATCCACTACTACTGAGCATAACTCACACCAAACCGTGGCCCTTGCCTCAATGGCCTCTGCTCCTGACTCAACACAGTTACAAGACTGTTCATCAGAACCTGCAAACCTTAAAGCTGACAGCTTGGAGAGTTCCATGACTCAGACCCATGACTCCCTCTCCGAAAAAGTTCAGGAAATTTTGCTGGATGCACGCAGACCTTCCACCAGAAAAACCTATTGGGCCAAATGGAAGAGATTCACCATCTGGAATGTCAACAAGGGCCAGGATGCATCACTGATGAACATACCTCAGATATTAGAATACTTGGCAGAAATGTTTCAGATTGGCCTCTCATACTCTTCCATCAAAATCCACGCTTCAGCTATCTCAGCACATTACAACTGTGATCCACCTGTGTTTTCGCATCCCTTGCTAAGACAGCTTCTAAGGGGCATAAAGAATATCAAACCTCCAAGGAAGCTACCAATTCCTGCATGGGACCTCAATTACGTCTTGGAAAAATTAACTCTTCCTCCTTTTGAACCAGCAGCATCTTCAGAAATGCAATTTCTCTCTTGGAAAACGGTTTTCCTGTTGGCAGTCACCTCAGCAAGAAGAGTATCGGAGATACAGGCCCTCATGGCAGTTCCTCCTTTTCTCATCTTTCATCAGGACAGAGTTTCCCTTAGGACCAATCCTTCATTCATGCCTAAGGTGATATCCAGAGTGTCTCTAAACCAAGCAATTCACCTGCCTACTTTCTTTCCTAACCCTCAAAATAAAGGGGAAAAGTTGCTGCATACTTTAGACATTCACAGACAACTACGCTACTACTTGGACAGAACAAAGTCCACCAGGAAGTCTGACCCAACTGTTTGTAGCCTATGCTGCTGGAGTGCAAGGAAAAGCAGTCACCAAACAAACTATCTCAAAATGGATTGGACACTGCATCAGATTCTGTTATTCTTTTCATGGAAAAAGTGTGCCAGCTAATATTAGACCACACTCCACCAGAGCTATGGCCACATCCACAGCTTTTCTAAGAGGAGTGGCTACAAAAGATATTCTAGAGGCTGCTACATGGAGCTTCATGCATACATTTACCAAACACTACAACCTGCCATTATACTCCAGATCCCGAGCAGGCTTTGCTTCGGCAGTCCTGCAGGGCCTTCTAGCTACACCATCTCTTGCTTAGTCCTACCACCCCCAGCTTGGCTATGGTATTCAACCCATATGTCAGGACTGCAGTTGCATTCTTGAAGGACATAGTACAGTTTTGTACCTACCATAAATGTAGATGTCCGATAGATATGCAACTGCAGTCAGGTTTTCCCTCCCTCCTACCTCTCTGTTTTTTCCATTTTGGGTCCTTTCTCCCCTTACCTATCAGCTAGGGATATATATTATGGTGTATCTGTTTATTACTGTTGTGCATGCCTGGTTTTATCTGTTTATCCATTCACAAAATTTAGCCTTCCTTGGAGGGCACCTGGCATCTGGGGCAAGAAACACTGAAGAAGATGGCGTTGGCTGATGCCTTTATACTCCAGCCGCTCTGACGTCGGGGAGGAGGCGACATCGGCCGACGCCGGACCCAGACTTTGGAATCTGGCCGACCGAAGGGCTGCCTGAGGCAGGACAACCCATATGTCAGGACTGCAGTTGCATATTTATCGGACATCTACATTTATGGTAGGTACAAAACTGTACTGTTTCCTGATCAGTTGGGTTTTTGGTATTTCTCCATTTGGACCAAATTCTATTTCTCTGAATCATTTTTTGTCTTGTTTCTTTTGTTAGCCAAGGTGCTGGTTTGTTCCTAGTCCTAATTGTATGAGAGGGGGCATGGTGTTCTAGGATTTGAAGGAAGTTTGTGTTGAAATAAGAGACAGCTTCGTGAAGAGGTAGATATTTTAGAGGTGAACAATTGCATGCTTTAAGTTCAGCTTGGAAGCTAGCAGGTTTGAAGTTTTTTGTTGTTGTGGGTAGTTCTAAAGGTTGCTTGGTTGGATATATATTTTTTTGTCTGGTTAGGTAGGTAAGGGAGTGTTCACTAATATCATCTGGGAGTATACCTGTTTTATAAGAGAGGGGGTTGCTGTGTACCAGTATCCAGTCTAAGGTGGCTTGCTTATTGCTGGGTTTATGGGTTCTGGTAGGGGAGGTGATAATTTGATTAAAGCCATAAAGGTTTATGTGGGTAGCTGGTTTGCCAGAAGTACAACAGTTCCAGTCTATGTTGAAGGTCTCCAAGGAGTATAGTTTCTTGTGGGAAGGAAGTTGATAGCCAACTAAGGATATTGTGAAGAGTATTAATGTTATTACCTGGAGGGATATAGGTGCAAATTATGTTTAATGATTTATTGGTATTAATCTGGAGTTTAGAGATTAACATTTCAGCATTACTGGGTGGGGGAGGTTTTACATCTATTGATAATACCTGTAGTTTAGATTTATACAGTATAGCAACCCCACCACCTTTTTTATTTAGACGGTCAAAGCGTTGGATGTTGTAACCTGGTGGGATTATGTCATTATCCTTAGTAGCAGGTTTGAGCCATGTTTCGGTTAGACATAGGATGTCAAAGGAGTGTAAGTCTAGGAGGGCATGTAGTTGGGTAATTTTATTGTTTAAGCTGCGTACATTGAGGTGGCCTATGAGTAGAGAGTTATGGGAATTAGTGAGAGTGTAGGAGGTGTTGGGGTAGGATGAATTGGGATCAGAGATAGAGGTATTTGGACCTGGGTTTGGTTGAATATCACCATGAAGTAGTAGATGCTGTAGAGGAGTATGAGAGTGTTTCAAGAGCTTACATAAAAAGGGGATAGATTTTCTGGTCTGGTGATACTTTAGATGGTAAAGTCTATGAAATTGTGGAGGATGGTAGGCTGACGAGGATGTAATGTTACTGTGTATTTGTGGGGCTAGATTAGTACATAGGGTAGTTTGTTTTAGGGGGGAGATGAAATATAGAGAGTTTAGATATTCATAGGAAGTAAGGAAATATGATAAAATTAGAGGGGTAAGGATTAAGAAAAAGAGAAACTTGTTAGTGAGTCCTGGCCTCACTATAATGGCCATGGCTGGCAAGAATGATAGAGTCTGTGGGGGGGGGGGTTGTTAAATAGGGTGTAGTTGTTGAGGAATAGATTAGGTAGAGGGTGTACTCATGTGAGAAATGGAGGTAATGGGAAGGTGTTTAATGAGATAAGTGGACTGATTGATTGAGTGTAGGATGGGGGTGTGGCTTGAGAAATATAAGGTTAGCTGCACTGTGGGTGGGTGGGATTTGGGTGGTAGGGTAGGGGAGCAGAGTGAGCCCGCAGGACGAACGGACCGGGTTTGAGCAATTGAAAGACAAGCTCACAGAAACAATCAGAGAAACCTTCAGAATACTACTACACACTTAGTAGTTCCAGGTAAGAGGGGAGTGCTCATATAGGTAGTAAGTAACAAGGGATGGGGACTACAGTAAGGAAATTAGGTAAAAAAAAAAAGGTCCGGATAGTTTACAGATACAAATGCCAGATAACTAAAAAGGATTCAGAGCGGTCAGGTTTTATTTCATAAAAAATTAGGGTCAGGAGTATTCGGAAGCCTATTGAAGCTTAGGTAAGGGTGCCACCTAGTGGCGAGATGGAAGAAATTACAGTTCAGCTGTTCGGGTAAAGCAGAGAACAGAGGACATAGCTGGTAGATAGGAGTCGAGGGGGGAGCAACAAGTCCTGTGGGATAGATGGGGGGGGGGGTATGGCTGCTGGGTACCAGACTTAGTACACAATTGTTGATTTAGCATAAAATGATCACTTTATTCTTCAGAGATAATAGCAATTTAACTTTACAGCTTAGGTACTAGGTCAAACATACTTTCACAGAATCCTTTAGATGGAGGGTAGTTTGAGTATAGGTCAGCAACTTCCTCAAGGATGTATTTGAGATGTTTGACATTAGTTTTGGGGGTCCTTGAAAGGCAGGCAGGTAGGTCAGAAGTCTTACAGCAGGACAGAAGTTACAAGCTGGGTTGTTTAGGGAGAAAAGAAAAAAAGTAGTAGATTAACATAGGTCAGTAATTAATTATAGCAGCTGGCATAAGCTGTTTTAGGCTGAGAGGCAAAATATATAATTTCTTTAAGAAAGACAGCCACCTTACATATACACACCTTCTAAAAACCTATAAAATCACAGTGGAAATATAATCAGCATGATACAGAAAACGTAAGGTAGAAACTAAAATACTATAACAATTGCAAGCTAAGTAGGGTAAAATTCATAGCGTAGAAGATTGTCAGTACACAAAAATATGGGTTATAAGCAAATAGGACTATATCACAAGTAACATCACTAGATCATACATAAATAATTAGCAACCCACATGGGCCACGTAGTAACAAGAACGGTAGGTTAGCGACTATAAACCATTGCAGGAATGCTTTAACTGTAGTGTGTGGATTTGAGATAAAACACATTAGCCCATGATAATGAGTACATACAACATAATTGAACTAATGCATACAACATTTCATCAGCCCTAGTCAGGGAGTTTAGTAAGCACAAGTGAAACCAATACAGACAACACTTCAAATAAAATAGCTCTAGAGAGCCAATGTATTAGTTTAGAAAAAAGGGGCAAAAACAGTTTTAAGGTGCACTTCAACTCTCTTTTCGATTAATGTATTAATTTAGAAAAAAGGGGCATAAACAGCTTGTAAGGCGCGCTTCAACTCTCTTTTAGATTAAGGTGAAATAGCTAGGGAAAAGACTAGAAGAACTAGAGAGAATAACTAGCAGCCCTAACAAGTAGCAATTTGAACTTCCAACAATGTGCCTCACACAGTGAGACTTGGCAGTGTTGCTCCTCATGTTTGGTTACATTTGTATATCAGAGCGATATGTGGCAATTAATTACAAATAATGGCCCAGAAATAGGCACATAGGTATATCGGCAATGCACAGCTGTTTCTACAGCTAGAATAGCTCTCTAAGTAGTACCGAGTACTTGAAGAAGTTGTGTGACGTATTTACCACCACGTGCAGGGCTCCAGTAGAGAAACCGTGTTTCTAGGGAAGTTCCTTTGTGCTTAATGCAAAGGTAAGGCAGAGGTGCATGGAGAACAAGCTGGCAATCAAACACAAGCAAACACCTCACCTGATCCTGTAGATACGCTGTTCTGATGATAGAACAACTCTAAAAGAAGTTGACTCATAAGCCTAAGTCCGTTGCAACCCTTTGGTTGTAAATACAGGTAGAAAGGGAATTCTGATGTTAAAATGAGCAGATATTGCAACTATAGTCGCTTTAAGGGAAAAGTATGTAGCCTGCAGGTGGATAACAATTAGCGCTTAAAAAAGATACTAGCTCCTAGTGATTGTACGGGTTATATTCGCTTTAGAGAAGTATGTAGCCTGCAGGCGGCTACAAATAGCGCTTGTAAAAAGACAACAAGCTCCCTTTAATTGTAAGTGTTATAGTCGCTTTAAAGGAGAGAATGTAGCCTGCGGGCAGGTAACAAATTAGCGCTTGTGAATAAGGATAACTAGCTCCTTGTTATTGTAAGGTTATTAGACCTGTAAGTTAGTAGAGGCAACGTAAACCGCTGGAGCAGGAATGACGGCGTAGTAGCGCTCTAAGCAGTTATTAGTCCAGACACTGAAATTGATCATTTAAACCTGAGCGACCCTAGAGGGACCCATAGATAAATAAATGCAATGTCAGTATAGCTAAGGACCCGTGAGGGGCAGGGACAGGTAAAAAAAAACAGTTTTCAGAAGCAATTTCCATACAAAAACCCAAACTTCTTGAATTAAAAAAAGATACTAGCTCCTAGTCATCAATTACATAGAGATACAATAACTTACTGTAAGAAGAAGCAGACCCACTGGGCCGGGGTACACAGCAGCCAGGAGGAGAGGTAGTTAATAAAGAATGGCGCCATGCTGGACAACCCCTCTTTATGCCTTTAAGTCAGGATATGAGGTATATAGGAAGGGAAAAATAGGGCAGGTGAGTGTTGGGGGAAACTAGGGTGGGGCTGGCCCCAAGTGGGTGTGCTAGTTTGAGAAGGAGTCCATAGAATGATGCAAAGGGGAACAAAAGCGAAAGGGAGGGAAAAACAGGAAATATAGCAAAAGGCACAGAAAAGATTAGAGCTGGGGGGGTGGGCAGGGAATAAAGGAATAGGGTAAGGAGAGGTCGGCACCAGGGAAACAGGACAAAAATAGAGGTTCCCGTGGACAGCAGATGAAGCAATTGAAAGACAAGCTCACAGAAACAATCGGAGAAACCTTCAGAATACTACTACACACTTAGTAGTTCCAGGTAAGAGGGGAGTGCTCATATAGATAGTGAGTAACAGGGAATGGGGACTGCAGTAAGGAAATTAGGTAAAAAAAAAAAAGGTCCGAATAGTTTACAGATACAAATGCCAGATAACTAAAAAGGATTCAGAACGGTCAGGTTTTATTTCATAAAAAATTAGGGTCAGGAGTATTCGGAAGCCTATTGAAGCTTAGGTAAGGGTGCCACCTAGTGACGAGATGGAAGAAATTTATGGCTCGCTGCCTTGTGATAGTTGTAGGTCAGCCGTAATGCTGTTTATTCTGATACCATGAGATTTCATCCTTTATTAGTTTATTATATCACTCACTCCCTTGTGGTAGTAGTTGTTGGTCAGCCATAACATTGTTTATTCTGATACCATAAGACTTCATCCTTTATTAGTTTATTATATGACTCACTCTCTAGTGGTAGTTGTTGGTCAGCCGTAACATTGTTTATTCTGTTACCATGAGACTTCATCCTTTATTTGTTTATTATATAGCTCACTCCCTTGTGGTAGTTTTTATTGGTCAGCCGTAACATTGTTTATTGTGATACCTTGAGACTTTGTCCTTTTATTATATGGCTCACTCCCTTGTGTTGTTGTTGGTCAGCCGTAACTTTGTTTATTCTGATACCATGAGACTTCATCCTTTATTAGTTTATTGTATGACTCTCCCTTTTAGTAGTTGTTGTTGGTCAGGCGTAACATTGTTTACTCTGATACCATGAGACTTCATCCTTTATTAGTTTATTATATAGCTCACTCCTTTGTGGCGATAGTTGTTGGTCAGTCGTAACGTTTTTATTCTGATACCGTGAGACTTCATCCTTTATTAGTTTGTTATATGGCTCACTCCCTTGTGGTAGTTGTTGGTCAGCCGTAACTCTGTTTATTCTGATACTGTGACACTTCATCCTTTATTAGTTTATTATATGACTCACTCCCTTGTGGTAGTAGTTGGTCAGCTGTAACGCTTTTTTTTTTTATGCCATGAGACTTCATCCTTTATTAATTTATTATATGGCTCACTCCCTTGTGGTAATTGTTGGTCAGCCGTAATGTTGTTTATTCTGATACCATGAGACTTCATCCTTTATTAGTTTATTATATGGCAAACTGCCTTGTGGTTGTTGTTGGTCAGCTGTAACATTGTTTATTCTGTTACCATGAGACTTCATCCTTTATTTGTTTATTATATGGCTCACTCCCTTGTGGTAGTTGCTGGTCAGCCGTAACTTTGTTTATTCTGATAACATGAGACTGCATCCTTTATTAGTTTATTGTATGGCTCACTGCCTTGTGGTAGTTGTTGTTGGTCAGCTGTAACATTGTTTATTCTGATACCATGAGACATCATCCTTTATTAGTTTATTATATGACTCACTCGGTTGTGGTAGCTGCTGTTGGTCAGCCGTAACGTGTTTTATTCTGATACCATGAGGCTTCATCCAGTATTAGTTTACTCTATGGCTCACTCCCTTTTGGTGGTAGTTGTTGGTCAGCCGTAGTTGTTGGTCAGCCGTAATGCTGTTTATTCTGATACTGTGAGACTTCATCCTTTATTGGTTTATTATATGGCTAACTCCCTTGTGGTAGTTGTTGGTCAGCCGTAACATTGTTTATTCTGATACCATGAGACTTCATCCTTTATTAGTTTGTTATATGGCTCACTGCCTTGTGGTTATTGCTGTTGGTCAGCCATAGCTCTGTTTATTCTGATACCATGAGACTTCATCCTTCATTACTTTATTATATGGCTCACTTCCTTGTGGTAGCTGTTGGTCAGCCATAACATTGTTTATTCTGATACTGTGACACTTCATCCTTTATTAGTTTATTATATGGCTCACTGCCTTGTGGTAGTTGTTGTTGGTCAGCTGTAATGTTGTTTATTGTGATACTAAGAGACTTCATCCTAATTTATTGTGTGATTCACTCCCTTGTGGTAGTTGTTGGTCAGCCATAACATTGTTAGTTCTGATTCTGTGAGACTTCATCCTTTATTAGTTTATTATATGACTCGCTCCCTTATGGTAGTTGTTGGTCAGCCGTGACATTGCTTATTCTTATACCATGAGACTTCATCCTTTATTAATTTATTATATGGCTCACAGCCTTGTGGTAGTTGTCAGCCGTAACGCTTTTTATTCTGATACCATGAGACTTCATCCTTTATTAGTTTATTATATGGCTTACTCCTTTGTGGTGGTAGTTGTTGGTCAGCCGTAACATTGTTTTTTTTGATACCGTGAGACTTCATCCTTTATTAATTTATTATATGACTCACTCCCTTGTGGTAGCTGTTGGTCAGCTGTAACGTTGTTTTTTCTGATACCGTGACACTTCATCCTTTATTAGTTTATTATATGACTCACTCCCTTGTGGTAGTTGTTGGTCAGCCGTAGTTTATTCTGAAACT
The DNA here is from genome assembly GCF_019279795.1 of Protopterus annectens. Taxonomy (NCBI): domain Eukaryota; kingdom Metazoa; phylum Chordata; order Ceratodontiformes; family Protopteridae; genus Protopterus; species Protopterus annectens. The sequence goes on along the minus strand of NC_056740.1, from coordinate 396,494,871 downwards.
GTGACACTTCATCCTTTATTAGTTTATTTTATGACTCACTCCCTTGCGGTAGTTGTTGGTCAGCCGTAACATCTTTTATTCTGATACCATGAGACTTCATCCTTTATTAGTTTATTATATGGCTCACTCCCTTGTTGTAGTTGTTTTTGGTCAGCCGTAACATTGTTTATTCTGTTACTATGAGACTTCATCCTTTATTAGTTTATTATATGGCTCACTCCCTTGTGGTAGTTGCTGGTGTTCAGCCGTAACATTGTTTATTCTGATACACTGAGGCTTCATCCTTTATTAGTTTATTATATGGCTCACTCCCTTTTGGTAGTTGTTGGTCAGCTGTATTGCTGTTTATTCTGATACCGTGGAAATTCATCCTTTATTGGTTTATTATACAGCTCCCTCCCTTGTGGTAGTTTTTGGTCAACTGTAAAGTTGTTTATTCTGATACCATGAGACTTCATCCTTTATTAGTTTATTATATGACTCACTCCCTTGTGGTAGTTGTTTGTCAGCTGTAACATTGTTTAGTCTGATACCATGAGGCTTCATCCTTTATTAGTTTATTATGTTCATAGGTTGGTACTAGGCTATCAGCCCTAGGGCCTATACAAGCCTAGCCATAACAATTCCCTGACTATTTCTTCCCAAACTATTTACTTCCCTATACCCCTGTCTAGCAGGGCGACTGACGTGATCCCTGGGGTGAATTTCCTTTCTCCCATCCAGTCGTCAAGGTTCCTTTTGAAGAGGGCCAAAGAGGCACTCTGCTTGACATGTATGGGCAATCTATTCCAGAGTCTGGGGATTCTCTGGGTCAGGAACCTATCCCTCCAGCATGTTTTGTTTATTGTGATGACAAGGTTTAGATGCCTGGATAGTGTGGCTCTGAGGGTTTCGGATTTCTTTAAGTGTAACATGTTCAACAGCTCTGGGTTTGACATGGCCTTGTATGTTAAGCAGAGATCGCCTCTGAGTAGACGATATGTGACAGAGTATAGCTAGAGTTTTTCAAGGCGGTCAGCGTAGGGCATCTGCTCTAGGCCTGTGATTCTTTTAGTGAGGTATTTCTGCTGCCTTTCCAGTTGTTGCAGATGTCTTGAGAGGTACATACCAAACGAGGCATTGTATTCTATAACTGGTCTAATGAGGGATGAGTACAGTGGGACAATGACCTCTTTTTTTCTGGATGAAAAGCCCTTAGTGATGAGGTGTGCCACATAGAAGGATTTCCTGACTGTTGTGGCGATGTGGTTATCGAAGGTGAGACCACTGTCCACCTGTGTCCCTAAGTCTCTTATCACACTTTTGTTGTTTAGTGTACTGCCACCTATATGGTAATTCACGGATCCATGTTTTTTCCCAAAGGGGATAACTATACATTTCTTGGCATTGAGCTTGAGCCCATGGCTCTGGCACCAAGCATCTGTTTCTGTAAGGCTCTTTTGTAGAGTATCCACATCATTTGGGTATTCAATAACGGCTCCCAGTTTGCAGTCATCTGCAAACTTTGTTAGCCAGAGTCCCTTAGTGTTGGCTTGTACTTCAGAGAAGTAGATGCCAAACAAGAGCGGTCCCAGGACTGAAACCTGAGGTACTCCACTTGTCACTTGTCTGGAGCTGGATTTGGAGTCGGTTACTTTTACAGTGTGGGTTCTATCAGTAAGCCAGTTAGCAACCCATTGGGTGATGTAGGGATGAATTCCCAGCTTAGTAAGTTTATCTATGATTCCAGATTCGGGGATGGTGTCAAAGGCCTTGGCAAGGTCTAGATAGGCTGTGTGGACCACCTTACCCTTGTCCATGGCTCTGGAGACTGATTCAAAGAAGTCAATCAGGTTCAGGAGACAAGATCGGCTCTTCACGAACCCAAACTGGGTGGGGTCCAGTGTTTGAAGGTTGCCAATGTCTTTGTTTATAAGTTCCATGATAATGTGTCTCACTGCCTTGTGGCTGTTGCTGTTGGTCAGCCGTAATGCTGTTTATTCTGATACCATGAGACTTCATCCTTCATTAGTTTATTATATGGCTCACTCCCTTGTGGTAGTTGTTGGTCAGCTGTAGCGTTGTGTATTCTGATACCATGAGACTTCATCCTTTATTAGTTTATTATATGGCTCACTGCCTTGTGGTAGTTGTTGTTGGTCTGCTGTAATGTTGTTTATTCTGATACCAAGAGACTTCATCCTTTATTAGTTTATTATATGATTCACTCTGTTGTGGTAGTTGCTGATCAGCCTTAACATTGTTTATTCTGATTCCGTGAGACTTCATCCTTTATTAGTTTATTATATGACTCACTCCCTTGTGGTAGCTGTTGATCAGCCGTAATGTTGTTTATTCTGATACTGTGACACTTCATCCTTTATTAGTTTATTATATGGTTCACCTCCCTTGTGGTAATTGTTCGTCAGCCGTTACGCTGTATATTCTGAAACTGTGACACTTCATCCTTTATTAGTTTATTATATGACTCACTCCCTTGTGGCATTTGTTGGTCAGCCATAACGCTCTTTATTCTGATGCCATGAGACTTCATCCTTTACTAGTTTATTATATGGCTCGCTCCCTTGTGGTTGTTGTTGTTGTTCAGCCATAACGTTATTTATTCTGATACCGTGAGGCTTCATCCTTTATTAGTTTATTATATGGGTCACTCCCTTTTGGTGGTAGTTGTTGGTCAGCCGTAATGCTGTTTATTCTGATACCGTGAGACTTCATCCTTTATTGGTTTATTATACAGCTCACTCCCTTGTGGTGGTAGTTGGTCAGCGGTAACATTGTTTATTCTGATACCATGAGACTTTATCCTTTATTAGTTTAGTATATGGCTTAGTGCCTTGTGGCTGTTGCTGTTGGTCAGCCGTAAAGTTGTTTATTCTGATACCATGAGATTTCATCCTTTATTAGTTTATTATATGACTCACTCCCTTGTGGTAGTAGTTGTTGGTCAACCGTAATGTTTATTCTGATACCATAAGACTTCATCCTTTATTAGTTTATTATATGACTCACTCTCTTGTGGTAGTTGTTGGTCAGCCGTAACATTGTTTATTCTGATGCAATGAGACTTCATGCTTTATCAGTTTATTATATGATTCACTGCCTTGTAGTAGTTGTTGGTCAGCTGTAACGTTCTTTATTCTGACACCATGACACTTCATCCTGTATTAGTTTATTATATGACTGACTCCATTGTGGTAGTTGTTGGTCAGCCATAACATTGTTTATTCTGATACCATGACACTTCATCCTTTATTAGTTGATTATGTGACTCACTCCCTTGTGGTAGTTTTTGTTGGTCAGCCGTAACGTTGTTTATTTTAATACCCTGAGATTTCATCCTTTATTAGTTTATTATATGATGTGGAACAATACAACCAAGTGTCAGTAAATGAGCGTAATGTTGCATATGCCAAAATTAAATTCATGTTGGAAGACAATTTGTACCAAGGTGCAATAAATGAGCAATTATACAACTATTTGTTGGTGTCTAAGCCAGTAACCCCCAACATTTTCGGTATCCCCAAAGTACATAAAGGGCTGCAACCACTACTATTTAGACTGATTATAGCAGGAGCTAAGGGGATTACCGAACCATTGGGGAAGTTTGTAGACGCAACATTGAAAAAGTTTACAGCATCTTTAAAATTCTTATGTAAGGACTCCTGGGAATTTTTAAGAAGTGTTAGGACTCCTGGGAATTTTTAAGAAGTGTTAGAAAGGAATTCTATGAGGAGACCAAGTACATGGTCACAGTTGATGTAGTGGAATTATTTCCAAGCATTCCACATGACACTGGCTTAGCATGGTTTAACGAAATGTTGGCCAAGCATTCGACATTGGGAGGTAAAATGATAGCACTACTTGTTGAATTTATGGAGGTCATTCTTAATAACAATTTTATTTATTTTTGTGGGGAATTATTCCGGCAAAAAAGAGGGGTGGCAATGGGCACCCCTTGTGCCTCTGCTTATGCCAACATTGTGCTAAGTTACTGGGAGTCAAAATATATATTTGGCACACAGTGGGTTGAACACCTGGTACACTACCAACGTTATTTGGATGACATCTGTATATTTTGGAAGGGCAACATGGAGGAACTGGAGCAATTTATTAGGCACATTAATGGTAGCACAGATTTTTTTAAATTTACGTACAATATTAGTACAGACAGTTTGCAATACCTTGATGTAAATTTACGCAAGAATATTGAAAAAGAATGTTTTATGTCTTGTATACATAGAAAGGACAGTTACTCAAATATGTTCTTACATTACAATAGCAACCACCCTTTATTTCAAAGGAAGGGGATCATTAAAGGGCAACTAATTAGAGCGGCCAGAATGTGCAGTGAAGAGACTCTGTTTAAGGATGAAAGTATATTTTTGAAATCATTGTTCAAAGAGAGGGGGTACCCTACACAACTAATAGACTCAGTAATTTCAGAGGTCACAAGCCAGAGGTTGGACAAATATTTCCCTTTACTGGGAGAAGAACGTAGGTATGAGCATAACAGAGCAGACAATAAATTAAAAGAGCAAGGGTGTCTTTTTGTTCACACAAATTGTAATGAAAGTCTATCAGTAGAAAGAGTTATTGGCAAATATTGGCCGATAGTGACTATGAATGAGGAATTCAAGCAAATGCTTGGTAGTAAACCTCAATTTATTAGAAGAAGAAACAGGAATTTGAAGGAACTGCTTGAGACCAACTTTGGGGTGGGACAAGACAAGGTGTACCGAAAGACTGGAACATTTAAATGCAATACTTGTAAGCAGTGCCCCAATATTATTAATAAAAAAGGTTTTTATTTAAATTCTAGAAAGACCTACATAAAATCACCGGGGTATTTTAATTGTAAAACCAAGGGGGTGGTCTACCTTGGTCTGTGTCAGTATTGCCATTGTTTTTACATAGGCAAAACGGAGAGGACGCTGGCAAAAAGAATATATGAGCATCTCTACGAAATCAGTAAAGGGAAAGAGACTAACGCATTCTTTAAACATTCATTGACTTGTGACCAAATGGAACTGAGGTTTTTAGTTTTAGAACAGGTAGATATTAATCCTAGAGGAGGAGACTGGGAAACCTTCTTAGAGTACAAAGAACTGCTCTGGCAGGTGAAATTAGAAGCAGCGAAACCCCCTGGCCTTAATGGGGCTATTAGTATTGCTAGCTTATTGAAAATCAGAAGAGCAAAATTATAATAGAAAGGCATATAAGTAATATTACAAAAGACTGTGTGTGATATGTGCCAGCTCATGTTATTCACAATATTTGATAGTATGTAGCAAGAGGTGTGCAAAGTCTTATTGTTTTAGAGAGTTATTCACAATATTTGACAGCATTTAAGAAGGTGTGCGTAAAGTCACATTGTTTAAGAGAACAAGTATACGATTTTTGTGAAGGATTGTTGATCAATACTTACAAGATGTAGGATGACTTAAGCAATTATGTTCCAACCATAATGTTCTAGTTTTTAAGTATTTCTGCAGTTGCAAAGTAGGAAATAGTAAAGAATTTGTAAAGTTGGTGTAGTTTTTGTAGTTACTCGTAGGTTTTGTAATTTACAGATATTTTTATACTCAATTTTTAATATTTTTAATAGATACTATTTTTATAATAAATGATATTCTATGGGTAGAGTAGATTATGGAGTTGTATACATGAACTCTGTTGTAAAACAAAATACCACCAGTCATATGGCAATGTTAGAAGTGGAATTACCCTTTTAACTATTAATTTAATCATTGAACAATTGGATGTTAATTGAATTTATTTGTTTGGTAAGGGCAGTATAAAAGAACCTACCAAACTATGTAACAAATGTCTTGAAAAAGCCTGGGAGTGCCTGGGTGAAAGCGCTTGACATACGATATACTGGATGTGCTTTGTGTTTTTAACGCTTTTTTGGTGAAGCTTTTATAAAATAAACTTCTGTTCAGTACTTGGTTCGCAATCTTTGAATCCTGATTTTTTGGATTACCAGTTGGTGTTTTGACGAGGCTCTTCGTTTTTGTGTTAGTTTATTATATGACCCACTCCCTTGTGGTAGTTGTTGTTGGTCAGCCGTAACATTGTTTATTCCTATGCAATGAGACTTCATACTTTATTAGTTTATTATATGACTCTCCCCCTTGTGGCATTTGTTGGTCAGCCGTAACGCTCTTCATTCTGATGCCATGAGACTTCATCCTTTATTAGTTTATTATATGGCTCACTGCCTTCTGGTAGTTGTTGGTCAGCCGTAACATTGTTTATTCTGTTACCATGAGACTTCATCCTTTGTTTTATTATATGGCTCACTCTCTTGTGGTAGCTGTTGGTCAGCTGTAACGATTTTTTGGATACCATGAGACTTCATCCTTTATTAGTTTGTTATATGGCTCACTGCCTTGTGGTAGTTGTTGTTGGTCAGCCTTAATATTTTTTTTTCTGATACCATGAGACTTCATCCTTTATTAGTTTATTATATGGCTCACTGCCTTGTGGTAGTTGTTGTTGGTCAGCCTTGACATTGTTTATTCTGATACCATGAGAATTCATCCTTTTATTAGTTTATGATATTACTCACTCCCTTGTTGTAGTTTTGTCAGCCGCAACATTGCTTATTCTGAAACCATGAGACTTCATCTTTTATTAGTTTATTGTATGGCTCACTCCCTTGTGGTAGTTGTTGGTCAGCCGTAACGTTTATTCTGATACCGTGACACTTCATCCTTTATTAGTTTATTGTATGGCTCATTCCCTTGTGGTAGTTGTTGATCAACCGTAACGTTGTTTATTCTGATACTGTGACACTTCGTTCTTTCATAGTTTATTATATGGCTCACTCCCTTGTGGTAGTTTTTTTTAGTCAGCCGTAGCATTGTTTATTCTGATGCCATGAGACTTCATCCTTTATTAGTTTATTATATGGCTCACTCCCTTGTGGTAGTTGTTCGTCAGCCATAACATTGTTTATTCTGATACAATGAGACTTCATCCTTTATTAGTTTATTATATGGCTCACTCCTTTGTGCTGATAGTTGTTGGTCAGCCGTAACATTGTTTATTCCGATAATATGAAATTTTATCCTTTATTAGTTTATTATATGACTCACTGCCTTGTGATAGTTGTTGTTGGTCAGCTGTAACATTGTTTATTCTGTCACCATGAGATTTCATCCTTTATTTGATTATTATATGGCTCACTCCCTTATGGTAGATGTTGGTCAGCTATAATGTTGTTTGTTCTGATACCATAAGACTTCATCCTTTATTAGTTTATTATATGACTCACTCCCTTGTTGTATTCATTTGTCAGCCGTAACATTGTTTATTCTGATACCATGAAACTTCATCCTTTATTAGTTTATTGTATGGCTCACTCCCTTGTGGTAGTTGTTGTTGGTCAGCCGTAACGTTGTTTATTCTGATACTGTGACACTTCGTTCTTTCTTAGTTTATTGTATGACTCACTCCCTTGTGGAAGTTGTTGTTGGTCAGCTGTAACATTGTTTATTCTGATGCCATGAGACTTCATCCCTTATTAGTTTATTATATGGCTCACTCCCTTGTCGTAGTTGTTGTTGGTCTTCCATAACATTTTTTATTCTGATACCATGACACTTCATCCTTTATTAGTTTATTATATGGCTCACTGCCTTGTGGTCATTGTTGTTGGATAGCCGTAACATTGTTTATTCTGATACCATGAGACTTCATCTTTTATTAGTTTATTATATGACTCACTCCCTTGTGGTAGTTGTTTGTCAGCCGTAAGAGTGTTTATTCTGATACCATGAGACTTCATCCCTTATTAGTTTATTATATGGCACAATCCCTTGTGTTAGTTGTTGTTGGTCAGCCGTAACATTGTTTATTCTGATACCGGGAATATTCATCCTTTATTCGTTTATTATATGACTCTGTTCTTTTTGGTAGTTGTTGGTCATCAGTAACTCTGTTTATTCTGATACTGTGAGACTATATCCTTTATTAGTTTATTATATGGCTCACTTCCTTGTGGTAGTTGTTGGTCAGCCGTAACATTGTTTATTCTGATGCAATGAGACTTCATCCTTTATTAGTTTATTATATGTCTCACTTCCTTGTGGTAGTTGTTGGTCAGCCGTAACATTGTTTATTCTGATACAATGAGACTTCATCCTTTATTAGTTTATTATATGACTCTCTCTCTTGTGGTAGTTGTTGTTGGTCAGCCGTAATGTTGTTTATTTTGATACCATGAGAGTTCATCCTGTATTAGTTTATTATATGGCTCAATCATTTCTGGTAGTTGTTCTTGTTTTGTATTTTCAGTTTCAGTAAGATAAACTATATTTATTTTAGTATATTGGGTAAGTTGTCTTGTAATTCTGAAGGGTGGACCTTATTCTTTTTGATGTCCATGTAACCTAAGTTCTGTAGGTGAGACTAAAAGGGAATTCAGAATTTGTTTGAGAGGACCAATGAGATACATCTTTCTAAAATGGAAAGTCCCTTGGCTGAGTATTTTTATAAACACCATAATTGTGAGTCTAATCTGCTCTCTGCTACTGTTTTACTTCAGGTTACTGTTAAATCGTTTCAGTCACATCTGCTAAGATCAACAAACACATTATTACAGAAGGACAAAATTTATATATTAAAAGATGGCACTTTAAGAACTAATCTCCTAAGCAGGGAGATTATTTTGGAAGCATTTAATTGGTTGATCATAATTCTGCTTATTGTTTTTCTTTATTTTCATTGGTTTGTATTTCTTTTTATGCATTCTTTTTTTAACTGTGTATTACGTCCTTGAAGGCTGTTGTAACAAATATGCCAGAAGTGCTCACTGAACTTTATTTTTACTGCCTCTGTTCATTTTTATATATTACTTTTTTCACTGTGTGGTGTTTTTAATACTTTATTGTGTTGCTTTTCTTTTTCCCAACTGATGTGTGATCTGTGTGTGTGTGTGTGTGTGTGTGTGTGTGTGTGTGTGTGTGTGTGTGTGTGTGTGTGTGTGTGTATATATATACATATATATATATATATATATATATATATATATATATATATATATATATATATATGTGTGTGTGTGTGTGTGTGTATGTATATTATATATATATATATATATATATATATATATATATATATATATGGGTTCCGTTCAGAAGCTCGAAATACTGAAATCTTGAATTTCAGTATTTCGAGCCCAAGAAGCCAAATCCACATAATAGCGAAAGTTTAAAAGCGTGAAATTCAAAACCTCGAATACTGGAGGTTTTGAATTTCACGCTTCTAAAGTTCCACTATGGTTATGTATTCAGGTAAGTGTGTGTGTGTTAAGGGGTTTGGGTAGGGGCTGTGGTGTGTGTCAGTGTGTTTTGTTGCTGTGATGTGTGTGTGTGAGAAGAGAAAGTAGCTTGTGTCGTGGTGTTTTGTGTGTGTTTGTGTGGGGGGTGCAGAGGGCCTTGCCCCCCTGCTTTCATGTAGTAGAGTGATTGTGTGTGTGTGTGTGTGTGTGTGTGTGTGTGTGTGTGTGTGTGTGTGTGTGTGTGTAGTAAAACCAGAAAATTCAACACTTCGGTATTCGAGGTTTTGAATTTCGTGTTTTTTTGTTTTCATTGTTTTGTGGATTCCACTTCTTGGGCTCGAGATACTGAAATTCGAGATTTCAGTATTTCAAGCTTCTGAAGTGAATATATATATATATATATATATATATATATATATATATATATATATATAGGTGTGAGGGGCTTGCCCCCTGCAAAAATACCTTGTTTCCTTTTTCTGGTAGATGGTACCTTTGATATGTTCTTTTTTTCACAATGAAGACAGACACAATGAAGACAGAAAAAACACTAATTGCTTATGCGTTTATGTTTGTCCAAGTGTCTGTATCTATATCTGTAATGTGCGCATGTCTGCATGTAATAAAGAGTTACACTGCATTTGGTCAAATATTCATTTGATCGATCTTCAAATGATTGTGTCCGATTCATCATATATGTGTTTTGTAGAGTGGGTCCGCACAGAGGACAGGATTTGTCCCAACCTACAGGACACATGTTCAAGCCCATTCCTGTGACTATGGAATAGTTTCTGCATGGAGGACATGTCGTGCCCCTCTGTATGACCTATGTTAATTGGAGTTGTGTAGATGTTCTTCATGTTTCACTCATTACATTTGGGTAATCTGCTGGCTCCTTTAACATAGCGAGACACTTTGTAAAAAGCAACGGAGATCTTGCTTTCTCCATTGCTTCCACCCACAGCTCTGATGTACTGCGTAAGCATACACAAGCGCAGTACATCACAACTGCCGCAGAATACCAGACAGCTGTGGAAGGGCAGCATGGAGGCATTATACAATGCCATTATTTAAGAAAAGTAAGTATTTTTTTTCTGAAATAATGTAATTGTATAATAGCAATAACCCACTTCTGGGTGTGGGTAATGCTGGATTTTACCCATGGTTGTCTTTGTTTGGCCACTCGGGCTTCGCCCTCATGACCAAAACCACACCAACTGTGGGTAAATCCAGCATTACCCACACCCAGGCGTGGGTTATTGCTTAAATAACCCAGGGATGAGCAGAATATTTGCATGCCCTCCTATCTATGAGAGGCAGGGGTGGTAAGCCGGGGTTGAATATGCAGTTTTCCATCCATGCGTCAAGATTATGTTTGCATAGTGTAAGAGAAGAAGTTTGCTTTATGTGGAGAGAAAGACTATTCCAAAAAAGTGCTCTTCACTTTGATACATGTCTATCCCCCCTTTGTGCCCTGTTTATTTTGCAAAAAGAGATTGAAATGTGGGTGTTTATGATACCATCCCCCACTCCTGAGTGCTGCCATACCAAAGTGATGTAGTTATTCCCTTCCCCTGAGCACTTCTGTACCTTGGTGACGTAAGCACCCCCTCCCATGACCTTTGCCATATCATGATGATACAGGCAGCCAGTCATCTGAATGTGGATGGGAGCATGCTTTTGTGTGTGACCTTTCAGATTTTATAACCTTCCCTCCCTTTTTTAGTGGAAAGTCTGTTGCCCAGTCTAGATTGCCCATCCATGACAGGGGCTTTATTTGTCTGCTACTATCTTTCTGCACCCTGGATGTGAGTCAAGTGTAAAAATGGGCATCCGTTGTCTGTGAATCATTATATGAAGTTGTACAGAGATACATTAGCAGATTTACAAGTTTGCTCCTAGCTCTGTTTATGTATTATTTGTTGACAATGCTATTTCATGCTCATTTACATCAATGTACAAGCCTTCACATGCCATTTTTTCTCAATGATATTCTTGTATTATGTCTATAATATGTTTTCCTTTTTCTTTGCATATGGTAAGTGAATCATTGTTTAAATACTGTTTCATAGATTGGAATATTGGATGTTTCTTTTATTAGCAAAATTAAATTTTTCCTTTACCAAGAGAAACTAACATTTTATTTTTATTTTATTTGCATTTTTTTTAACCAGGATAGTCCATTGGGCTCGAAGAACCCATTTTCAGTGGAGTCCTGGGGAGAAAAGCTCCACATACAGATTACACAAAGATGAGGATATACATATACATTACATGGGGTTAAACATTGTACAGTTTATGTAATTAAACATGTAGTGAGAGCTAAAACACAGGTTATAAGAGCAACAATATATATATATATATATATATATATATATATATATATATATATATATATTTTTTTTTTTTTTTTTTTTTTTTTGAGGAGAGTTAGTATGCTGGTAGCCAATGTGTAATGCTACCTGGGATTTTGAGTGACAGAAGAGAAAAGTACTAGTGTAAAGAGTAGGTTATGAGGGGTGAGAGCAGTATACTGGTAGCTCAAGAGTAGTGCTACCTGGGGTATAGAGTGATTGAAGAGAAAGAGTACTAGAGTAAAGAGTAGGTTATGAGGGGTGAGAGCAGGAGCATGCCCATGTGGAGGTTAGATGAGAGTGGAGTGATTTTTTGAAGGATGGGAGGCTTGTAATGGTACGAATGGAGGGAGGAAGGGAGTTCCATAAGCGTGCTAGTGAGAAGGACAGGAGGTTTTGTCCAGGAGGGTGGAGGGGTCTGTGAATTTCTATGAGGTTTTGATTGTTTGATCTTAGATGTCGTTGAGTGTGGTGCATTTTAAAGGTAGACAAGAGTGCAGGGCAGAGGGATGGCTGGAAAATCAGTTTGTGAGCATATGTGAGTTGGGTGTAGGAGAGGTAGTTGGGTAGTTCTAACCAATTCAGTTTGTGGAGTGGATCACAGTGGTGGGTTGATGATTTGTTACAAGTGGCGAATTTGGCAGTTTTATTGTAACAAGAGGATAGTTTGGTTTTGAGGGAGGATTGTAGGTTAGTAAGAAGAGGTGCCCCATAGAGAAGGGAGGGTAGGAGAAATGTAGTAGAGCGAGTAATCTTAGTAGCTGAGCTGAGGAATCGATTATGACGGTAGAGCATGCCAAGTTTTTGGTGGGTTTTGTTTATGTTTTGTAGTAGATGGGAATTAAATTTAAGCTTGCCATCAATTTGGACTCCTAATAGTTTGGTTTCTGATACAAGCTCAAGTGGGATGTTATTTTGGCTGGAGATGGAGAATGATTTATGATCGATGTTAGTAGTTTTTGAAGGAGTAAATATAATGAGTTTGGTTTTAGCAGCATTAAGAGCTAGATGGTTGTCTTTCATCCAATTTTCAGTGGTGGAGAAGGCATCCTGGGTTAGCTTTAAAAGAGGTAGGATGGAGGAGGCAGCGCAGATGATTGTGGAATCATCTGCATATTGAATAATATTAGCCTGAGGGATACCGTGGAAAAAGTCATTAATGAAAATATTAAAGAGAAGGGGGCCCAGAATGGAACCTTGTGGGACACCTGTAGGGGTATTTAGAAAGGAGGAGGTAGCTTTTTTCCACTTGACTGCTTGTTGTCTATTGGAGAGATAGCTGTTAAACCAGTTGAGTGAAGAGAGAGAAAGGTTTGGATTACACAGTTTAGTAAGAAGTAGGTTATGGGAGATAGTATCAAAGGCCTTATAAAGATCGAGAAGAATGGTAGATACAATGAGTCCAGAATCTCTAGCTTTATTCACAGTTTCAAGGAAGGATAGGAGGGCTGTCATAGTGCTATGATGGGGTCTGAATCCATCTTGGGTAGGGGTTAGTAGATTGTTGTCCAAGAGATGGGGAAGGAGTTGAAGGTGGATACATTTCTCTAGGACTTTAGAAATGGGTGAGAGGATGGCAATGGGACGGAAATTGGAGATGTTAGTATTATTTCCTCCTTTGTGTAGAGGGATGATGTAAGCTTTTTTCCAAGTTTCGGGGACTAAACCTTCTTGGATAGAGCGATTGATGAGGATACTGGTAGGGAGAGCAATGGCATCAGCAGCTGAGGTAGTATGAGGGGATGTTGTCAGGGGCATTGGTGCATGGTTTTAATTTCTGTAGGAGTTTTCTTATAGTAGAAGTTGGAGTAGGTTTAATCAAAAATGGGAGGAGTTGAGGTGGGGGTGAATGAGAGAAAGGAGTTGGAGGGGGAGGTTGGTTGTGAGTAGAGGGGGTAGGAGGTGCATTGTTATGTGTAAAAGAAGTAAGTTTGGAAATAGAGTCTATGAAGAAAGAATTGAATTGGGTAGCAAGATCTATGTCTTGTAAATCTGGGCTGGGTTTGGGTTTTCTATAGTGCCAGGTTTTAAGAGTGAATTTATACCTGCCCAGAATTTTTGTGGGTTAGTTTTATGATTGTTTTGAAGTTGGATAAAGTAGTTTTGCTGGTCTATTGAGATAAGTTTTTTTACTAAGTTACGGATAGTTTTGTATTGATTGAGGTTTGATGTGGATTTGTTTTTCTTGTATTGTGCCCATGTTTTATCTCTAAGTCGCATGGTAGTAAGTGTATTTTTTGTTAACCGGGGGGGTGGGGGGTGGCTTTCCTTTTTATTCTTTTGGTTATTAAGGGAGCATGATTATTTAGGATGTTTAGGAAGATAGTATTAAAGTGGGTTACTGCATTTTCAAGTGGTAGGGTTTTTAAGGGAATCCAGTTAATAGATTTAAGAGTGCTGGAGAAAGCTTCAGGGTTAAAGTTTTTATGGCATCTGGTAGTTATATAGTTATGAGTAACTTGTAAGGGAGTCGGAAGACGTCTAGTGAAGATGGGAAGATGATCACTGAGGGGGTCAGGAAGGGTTCCACTGTCGGGGTAGTTATGGGGATGGGAGACTAGAATCCAGTCTAAGATGTTGCCACCTGAGAAGTCTTTGGATGGCCTAGTTATTGAGTTTATTAGTTGAGAATAGTTGAAAAGGTTGATTATTAAGTTGTGTTACTTTGCCATGATTAAGAAATATATTGGTTCATTTTCATAATAAAAGAAATGTGCCCGTTTTGCTCTCCTTGGTTAATATTTAAGGATTACCTCTCTTTCAAAAGATAATACACTTATAAATTATGCTGTACCTGCCGTAAACAATACTGACAATCTTTTTATTCTTTTGCTATTTTAACATTTGCAGCCATAAGTTAACCTTTAAAGAAATACTACCTCTCACTGTATCCAGTTTGTAGGATGTTCCAGCTAATTGTAATTAAAACAATTCTGCTTAGTCCAGTCCAGTAACAAAAATAAAAATCCATTTGCAGCAAATGAGTTTGTTAATCAATGCACCCAAAACTATTGTGGGGCCAAACAATGTAAAACAACAATTTCTTTACCTTTGCATGTTATTTTATGTCCAGTTGGGCAAATTACACTCATTTACTACCTTTCTGATGAAATTAAATGTTTACAAGCCTAAGGGGCGCCATTTTCCAAACATTCATTTATAGTTTGCTAGAAAGCACACTACTTATCTTGCAGATGAATTTATTTTACAATAGAATGTTTTAAAGTTAACATGCACTAAGTTTAACAACTTGTTCATTTTCTAATGGTAATATGAATCAGGGTAGGAAATACTGCATCCTTGGAAATATATCAATAAACAAAAGGATTATATAAAAAATGAATAGTTTTAATGTAATGAATTCTGGAGTGACACAAAGCTGATAATTCAGTACTCAAAGCACCCTCAACAGTGTGGAAAAGCTGACATTTAAAGTTTGGTTTGTATGTCTGTCTATCTGTCGCTAATCCCTATAGGCCTAGGGTGTTATTTCGGGTGAGACCAGAGGTGGTATTTCCATTGAACAGGGGGGAAATTCCTCTATTCATTTTGATAAATGCTGTGGAATCTTTTACATCAATCTTAGTAACTACCATTTCAGGCAGATGGAACCTTAAGACGTCATTTCAAAGTCTCATCCAAACAAATTTTTTTGCCCACTCTCATCACGATGTCGGAGAACAAAAACAAAAGAACTCATTCAGCCTTAGGAGTTAAGGCTTAAACTTGGTGTAATAACTGTGACAAAGACCTGAAAATGTCAGCACTAATATCTGGGCAGCACTGCAAAATGTGCTATATAGGAAATGTCAGCACTAATACATCGGCACTGATATCTGGCTAGCACTGCAAAATGTGCTATATAGGAAATGTCAGCACTAATACATAGGTACTGATAACTGGGCAGCACTGCATATGTGCTGTATAGGAAATGTCAACACTAATACATCGGTACTGATATCTGGGCAGCACTGAATATGTGCTATATAGGAAATGTCAACACTAATACATCGGTACTGATATCTGGGCAGCACTGAATATGTGCTATATAGGAAATGTCAACACTAATACATCGGTACTGATATCTGGGCAGCACTGAATATGTGCTATATAGGAAATGTCAGCACTAATACATCGGTACTGATATCTGGGCAGCACTGAATATGTGCTATATAGGAAATGTCAACACTAATACATCGGTACTGATGTCTGGGCAGCACTGAATATGTGCTATATAGGAAATGTCAGTACTACTACATCAGTACTACTACATCAGTACTGATATCTGGGCAGCACTGAATATGTGCTATATAGGAAATGTCAACACTAATACATCGGTACTGATATCTGGGCAGCACTGCATATGTGCTATATAGGAAATGTCAGTACTACTACATCAGTACTGATATGTGGGCAGCACTGAATATGTGCTATATGGGAAATTTCAGCACTAATACATCAGTACTGATACCTGGCAGCACTGAATATGTGCTATATAGGAAATGTCTGCACTAATACATTGGTAGTGATATCTGGGCAGAACTGAATATGTGCTATATAGGAAATGTCAGCACTAATATATCGGTACTGATGTCTGGGCAGCACTGCATATGTGCTATAAAGGAAATGTCAGCACTTAAACATCGGTACTGATATCTGGGCAGCACTGAATATGTGCTATATAGGAAATGTCAGCACCAATACAGCAGTACTGATATCTGGGCAGCGCTGCAAAATGTGCTATATAGAAAATGTCAGCACTAATACATCGGCACTGATATCCGGGCAGCATTGAATATGTGCTATATAGGAAATGTCGGCACTAATACATCGGTACTGATATCTGGGCAGCACTGAATATGTGCTATATAGGAAATGTCAGCAGTAATAAATCGGTACTGATGTCTGGGCAGCACTGCATATGTGCTATATAGGAAATGTCAGCACTAATACATCGGTACTGATAACTGGTCAGCACTGAATATGTGCTATATAGGAAGTGTCTGCACTAATACATCGGTACTGATATCTGGGCAGCACTGCATATGTGCTATATAGGAAATGTCAACACTAATACATCGGTACTGATATCTGGGCAGCACTGCATATGTGCTATATAGGAAGTGTCTGCACTAATACATCGGTACTGATATCTGGGCAGCACTGAATATGTGCTATATAGGAAATGTCAACACTAATACATTGGTACTGATATCTGGGCAGCACTGCATATGTGCTATATAGGAAGTGTCTGCACTAATACATCGGTATTGATATCTGGGCAGCACTGAATATGTGCTATATAGGAAATGTCAACACTAATACATCGGTACTGATATCTGGGCAGCACTGAATATGTGCTATATAGGAAATGTCAGCACTAATCCATCGGTACTGATATCTGGGCAGCACTGAATATGTGCTATATAGGAAATGTCAGCAGTAATACATCGGTACTGATATCTGGGCAGCACTGAATATGTGCTATATAGGAAATGTCAGCACTAATACATCGATACTAATATCTGGGCAGCACTGAATATGTGCTATATAGGAAATGTCAACACATACATCGGTACTGATATTTGGCTAGCACTGCAAAATGTGCTCTATTGGAAATGTCAGCACTAATACATTAGTACTGATACCTGGGCAGCACTGAATATGTGCTATATAGGAAATGTCAACACTAATACATCGGTACTGATATCTGGGCAGCACTGAATATGTGCTATATAGGAAATGTCAGCACTAATCCATCGGTACTGATATTGGGGCAGCACTGAATATGTGCTATATAGGAAATGTCAGCAGTAATACATCAGTACTGATAACTGGTCAGCACTGAATATGTGCTATATAGGAAATGTCAGCAGTAATACATCAGTACTGATAACTGGTCAGCACTGAATATGTGCTATATAGGAAATGTCAGCAGTAATACATCAGTAGTGATAACTGGTCAGCACTGAATATGTGCTATATAGGAAGTGTCAGCACTAATACATCGGTACTGATATCTGGGCAGCACTGCATATGTGCTATATAGGAAGTCTCAGCACTAATACATTGGTACTGATAACTGGTCAGCACTGAATATGTGCTATATAGGAAGTGTCTGCACTAATACATCGGTACTGATATCTGGGCAGCACTGCATATGTGCTATATAGGAAGTGTCAGCACTAATCCATCGGTACTGATATCGGGGCAGCACTGAATATGTGCTATATAGGAAATGTCAGCAGTAATACATCAGTACTGATAACTGGTCAGCACTGAATATGTGCTATATAGGAAATGTCAGCAGTAATACATCAGTACTGATAACTGGTCAGCACTGAATATGTGCTATATAGGAAATGTCAGCAGTAATACATCAGTACTGATAACTGGTCAGCACTGAATATGTGCTATATAGGAAATGTCAGCAGTAATACATCGGTACTGATATCTGGGCAGCACTGAATATGTGCTCTATAGGAAATGTCAGCACTAATACGTCAGCACTGAATATGTGCTCTATAGGAAATGTCAACACTAATACATCGGTACTGATATCTGGGTAGCACTGAATATTTGCTATATAGGAAATGTCAACACTAATACATCGGTACTGATACCTGGGCAGCACTGAGTATGTGCTGTATAGGAAATGTCAGCACTAATACATCAGCACTGATAACTGGTCAGCACTGAGTATGTGCTGTATAGGAAATGTCAGCAGCAATACATCGGTACTGATGTCTGGGCAGCACTGCATATGTTCTATATAGGAAGTGTCAGCACTAATACTTTGGTACTGAGATCTGGGCAGCACTGCATATGTGCTATATAGGAAATGTCAGCACTAATACATAGGTACTGATAACTGGGCAGCACTGCATATGTGCTGTATAGGAAATGTCAACACTAATACATCTGTACTGATATCTGGGCAGCACTGAATATGTGCTATATAGGAAATGTCAGCACTAATACATCAGCACTGATAACTGGTCAGCACTGAGTATGTGCTGTATAGGAAATGTCAGCAGTAATACATCGGTACTGATGTCTGGGCAGCACTGCATATGTTCTATATAGGAAGTGTCAGCACTAATACTTTGGTACTGAGATCTGGGCAGCACTGCATATGTGCTATATAGGAAATGTCAGCACTAATACATAGGTACTGATAACTGGGCAGCACTGCATATGTGCTGTATAGGAAATGTCAACACTAATACATCGGTACTGATATCTGGGCAGCACTGAATATGTGCTATATAGGAAATGTCAACACTAATACATCGGTACTGATATCTGGGCAGTACTGCATATGTGCTATATAGGAAGTGTCTGCACTAATACATCGGTACTGACATCTGGGCAGCACTGAATATGTGCTATATAGGAAATGTCGGCACTAATACATCGGTACTGATATCTGGGCAGCACTGAATATGTGCTATATAGGAAATGTCAGCACTAATAAATCAGTACTGATGTCTGGGCAGCACTGCATATGTGCTATATAGGGAATGTCAGCACTAATAAATCGGTACTGATGTCTGGGCAGCACTGCATATGTGCTATATAGGAAATGTCAGCATTAATACATCGGTACTGATAACTGGTCAGCACTGAATATGTGCTATATAGGAAATGTCAGCACTAATACATCAGCACTGATAACTGGTCAGCACTGAATATGTGCTATATAGGAAATGTCAGCACTAATACATCAGTACTGATATCTGGGCAGCACTGAATATGTGCTATATAGGAAATGTCAGCACTAATACATCAGTACTGATATCTGGGCAGCACTGAATATGTGCTCTATAGGAAATGTCAGCACTAATACGTCAGCACTGAATATGTGCTCTATAGGAAATGTCAACACTAATACATCGGTACTGATATCTGGGTAGCACTGAATATTTGCTATATAGGAAATGTCAGCAATAATACATCAGTACTGATATCTGGGCAGCACTGAATATGTGCTATATAGGAAATGTCAGCAGTAATACATCGGTACTGATATCTGGGCAGCACTGAATATATGCTATATAGGAAATGTCAGCAGTAATACATCGGTACTGATATCTGGGCAGCACTGAATATGTGCTATATAGGAAATGTCAGCAATAATACATCGGTACTGATATCTGGGCAGCACTGAATATGTGCTATATAGGAAATGTCAGCAGTAATCCATCGGTACTGATATCTGGGCAGCACTGAATATGTGCTATATAGGAAATGTCAGCACTAATCCATCGGTACTGATATCGGGGCAGCACTGAATATGTGCTATATAGGAAATGTCAGCAGTAATACATCGGTACTGATAACTGGGCAGCACTGAATATGTGCTATATAGGAAATGTCAGCACTAATACATCAGTACTGATATCGGGGCAGCACTGAATATGTGCTATATAGGAAATGTCAGCACTAATACATCGGTACTGATATCGGGGCAGCACTGAATATGTGCTATATAGGAAATGTCAGCACTAATACATCAGCACTGATAACTGGTCAGCACTGAATATGTGCTATATAGGAAATGTCAGCAGTAATACATCAGTACTGATAACTGGTCAGCACTGAATATGTGCTATATAGGAACTGTCAGCACTAATACATCGGTACTGATATCTGGGCAGCACTGCATATGTGCTATATAGGAAGTCTCAGCACTAATACATTGGTACTGATATCTGGGCAGCACTGAATATGTGCTATATAGGAAGTGTCTGCACTAATACATCGGTACTGATATCTGGGCAGCACTGAATATGTGCTATATAGGAAGTGTCTGCACTAATACATCGGTACTGATATCTGGGCAGCACTGCATATGTGCTATATAGGAAGTGTCAGCATTAATACATTGGTACTGAGAACTGGTCAGCACTGAATATGTGCTATATAGGAAGTGTCTGCACTAATACATCGGTACTGATATCTGGGCAGCACTGCATATGTGCTATATAGGAAGTGTCAGCATTAATACATTGGTACTGATATCTGGGCAGCACTGCATATGTGCTATATAGGAAGTGTCAGCACTAATACTTTGGTACTGATATCTGGGCAGCACTGCACGTGTGCTATATAGGAAGTGTCAGCACTAACATATCAGTACTGATATCTGGGCAGCACTGCATATGTGCTATATAGGAAATGTCAGCACTAATACATCGGTACTGATATCTGGGCAGCACTGAATATGTGCTATATAGGAAATGTCAGCACTAATCCATCGGTACTGATATCTGGGCAGCACTGAATATGTGCTAATTAGGAAATGTCAGCAGTAATACATCGGTACTGATATCTGGGCAGCACTGCATATGTGCTATATAGGAAATGTCAGCACTAATACATCGGTACTGATATCCGGGCAGCATTGAATATGTGCTATATAGGAAATGTCGGCACTAATACATCGGTACTGATATCTGGCAGCACTGAATATGTGCTATATAGGAAATGTCAGCACTAATACATCAGCACTGATAACTGGTCAGCACTGAGTATGTGCTATATAGGAAATGTCAGCAGTAATACATCAGCACTGATAACTGGTCAGCACTGCATATGTGCTGTATAGGAAATGTCAACACTAATACATCGGTACTGATATCTGGGCAGCACTGAATATGTGCTCTATAGGAAATGTCAGCACTAATGCATCAGCACTGATATCTGGGCAGCACTGAATATGTGCTATATAGGAAATGTCAACACTAATACATCGGTACTGATATATGGGCAGCACTGAATATGTGCTATATAGGAAATGTCAACACTAATACATCTGTACTGATATCTGGGCAGCACTGAATATGTGCTATATAGGAAATGTCAGCACTAATACATCAGCACTGATAACTGGTCAGCACTGAGTATGTGCTATATAGGAAATGTCAGCAGTAATACATCGGTACTGATGTCTGGGCAGCACTGCATATGTTCTATATAGGAAGTGTCAGCACTAATACTTTGGTACTGAGATCTGGGCAGCACTGTATATGTTCTATATAGGAAGTGTCAGCACTAATACTTTGGTACTGAGATCTGGGCAGCACTGCATATGTGCTGTATAGGAAATGTCAACACTAATACATTGGTACTGATATCTGGGCAGCACTGAATATGTGCTATATAGGAAATGTCGGCACTAATACATCGGTACTGATATCTGGGCAGCACTGAATATGTGCTGTATAGGAAATGTCAACACTAATACATTGGTACTGATATCTGGGCAGCACTGAATATGTGCTATATAGGAAATGTCGGCACTAATACATCGGTACTGATATCTGGGCAGCACTGAATATGTGCTATATAGGAAATGTCGGCACTAATACATCGGTACTGATATCTGGGCAGCACTGAATATGTGCTATATAGGAAATGTCGGCACTAATACATGGGTACTGATATCTGGGCAGCACTGAATATGTGCTATATAGGAAATGTCAGCACTAATACATCGGTACTGATATCTGGGCAGCACTGCATATGTGCTGTATAGGTTATAGACTAGACAGAAGGACAGGTTATAGATGAGGCAGAAGGATAAAAGGACACTTGGGTAGAAAATGGAAGAGAGAAAGGCTTATGCATTCTGTCCTCATGAATCATCTCCAAGGTAAGTGAAGAAAGAAAATGAGCTCAGAATTCATGGAGCTGCAGTTGCCGTGACACTGAAAAAGGATTCCTGACCAACAAAAGGCGTCCTGGATACAATAATACCCTCTGCAGTTATCTGTAAAGAATCAAGCAGTGGATGTTTGGAGCAGTACATTATGGATTTAGTGTGGTATAAAGAAAGCCCATAGAATGCCCAGACTGATATACGTGTAATTAAGAGAACCACTCTAAATCTTCTCTGTTTCACTGAAGACTCACTAACACTTAACACTGCCTGCCTTTAGTCAGCCGCGGTGGTGCAGCAGTTAGTGTTGTTGCCTCACAGCAAGAGGTTTTCCAGTTCGATTCTCGGCTGGAGTACCTTCTGTGCGGAGTCTGCATGTCCTCCCTGCAGTCGAATGAGTTTTAAAGACATGCAGGTGTGTGTGTGTGTGTGTGTGTGTGTGTGTGTGTGTGTGTGTGTGTGTGTGTGTGTGTGTGTGTGTGTGTGTGTGTGTGTGTGTGTGTGTGTGCCTTCTCTGAAGGTTGGGTGCCGGGCTGGTAACTCAACACCGTAAAAACACCACTGCCAATCAGTCTGCAGATTAAGAATCCGCTGTGGCGACCCTTAACTGGGAAAAGCCGAAAGACATTGGTTACTTTCTCCCTTTTGTAGCTAATGAGGTGTAGACCTCATAGTATTGATTTCTCACTTGTTTTGCACAAGGCTTGTAATGACCAGATATACTCTTCAAACACATAAATGGTTAAGACCCCCCCCCCCCCCACAACAGTGGACTCAGGTTAACCCTGATGCTAATTACTATTAATGTCTTCCTGAGTCAGCACCTCTTACTGAAGTCTGAGAAGAGATTATATTTCTGTATTTACTGCAGTGTTCTGAGGCCTCCTTCAAGCCTCAAATTAGGAAATTTCACTCAGACAGCATGCATTTTCCGGCTTCTGTTAAATTCATTTTATTGCATAAACCATTTTGATTTTCACATAATACATACATGTTACATTTACAAATGAAGTCATGCCTTTAGTGATGCAAAGCGGTTATTTATCAGATCAAGTCTGATAACTCTGAAAGGCTTTCAGATCATTAATACTTTTCATACTTAAATAACAGAACTTAAATGTTTCACTAACATGCATAAATAATCATTTCTGTCCATTTTCATTTGCACTGATATTACAGGCTTTCATTTTACATGTCTCTGGCCTTGTAAAAGGCTGTATTTCTTCAGGCCACATGTTCTCCCTTATCTTGGAGGACTTGTATAATTCCGTTAACTTGGCCCTTGCCAGGGAATTATGGGTGAAGTATTACTTTGTCTCCACCTACAACCCATCTCATTACATAAGAGATCTTCTAGTTTTCTCTCTCTGTTTTTTTTTTTTTTTTTAATTTCTCCAAATTTTTGGGTTTCTAATACCATAACGGGAATGGGCCCCATTCCTAACTCAAAGTACAATTAAAGTTCATGAAATTAGTATTGTTTCAGTCTTTGATGTCAGCCAGAAGTGCTCTTTGCAGCACCTGCGATGTGCCCCAATAATGACTCCTCCTGCAATTCGTACGGTGTTGCATGTATTGGTCATCATCATCTTTCGGCTCTTCCCGTTAGGGGTCGCCACAGCGGATCATCTGTTTCCATTTCTTCCTGTCCTCTGCATATTGCTTTGTCACACCAACCACATGCATGTCCTCTCTCACCACATCCATAAACCTTATCTTAGGCCTTCCTCTTTTCCTGTTACCTGGTAGCTTCATCCTTAGCATCTTTTTCCCAATATACTCAGCATCCCTTCTCAGCACATGTCCAAACCAACATAATCTTGCTTCTCTAGCTTTGTCTCCAAGCCTTCCAATCTGAGCTGACCCTCTAATATACTTATTCCTAATCCTGTCCACCCTCGTCACACCCAGCGCAAATCTTAACATCTTTAACTCTGCCACATCCAGCTCTTAACTCCTGCCTTTTTGTCAGTGCCACTGTCTGCAACCCATATAACATAGCTGGTCTCACTACCCTCTTGTAGACCTTCCCTTTCACTCTTACTGGTATTCGTCTGTCCAAATCACTCCTGACACTCTTCTCCACCCACTCCATCCTGCCTGTACTCTCTTCTTCACCTCTCTTCCACACTCACCATTTCTCTGAACTATTGATCCCAAGTATTTAAACTAATCCACCTTCGCCACCTCTACTCCTTGCATCCTCACCATTCCTCTATCCTCCCTCTCATTCACACACATATATTCTGTCTTAGTCCTGCTGACCTTCATTCCTCTTCTCTCTAGAGCATATCTCCGCCTCTCCAGGATCTCCTCCACCTGTTCCCTACTCTCACTACAGATCACAATGTCATCTGCAAACATCATAGTCCATGGGGACTCCTGTCTGATCTCGTCTGTCAACCTGTCCATCACCATTGCAAAAAATATTGGTAACGTATCTAAATACAATTGTAGTTTCTTTTTTATAAGACCCCATTGCTCCTACTACTATGGGGACTGTCTATCTTTCTTCCACACAGCTCTTGTTTCTGCCTACAAATCCTGATATTTTTTGACTTTGTGTCTCGCTACACAAGACACTAGTCACTGGGTGTGGTGATTTCAGTGATCAATGTTACTTCTGTCTTCTTTTCATGGACCACTATTTTTTCTAGCATCTATCTTTTGAACTGTTGGTAATGGATGATCCCATGTGATGTAAACTTCATAATTTTCTATTATGCTTTGTGGGTCATGTTTCCAGTGTTTTTCAACCTCTTCCATACCATAATGTTTGCACAATCCGCAGTGCAGCAGTCTTGCCACATTATTATGCCTTTCAGTTTACAGTCCTTCTGCCATTAGTATGTCACAACCAGCAACAAGGTGTGCAACTGTTTTTAATTCAGTTTTACAAAACCTACATTTGTCTGTTTCTCCCACATGTTCAGTAGACTTTGGAAACCAACATGTACGCAGTCCACTGTATTGGGCCACCAATATTAACCTTTCATCTCTTGGTGTGAATTCACCTCTCCTTAACCATCAACATGAGGTTCTTCCAGAAGTTTTCTGTACTTGCAACTATATTTATTCATTTTCCACATTTCTTGCCTTCTCATCTGGTCCTTCAGCTTATATTCTTTCATTTGTTTTTTTGTTTTTTTTTTTTGGCACATTCAGTTGCCTGATTTTTATCTACTTCTGGTTTGATTTCCATTCCTGCTTGATGCCGATATACTTCTGCTAGATTAAGTAGAGAAGTAATCTTAGATTTATCCTCCTCATGTTTCAAAACTTTCACTGTGTTTGGGTCTTGAGGTCAGCAGATATATGTGCAGTCCCATGATTTCAGATCTATACATGTAATCAGTTTCAAGGAGGCCCATCCTTCCTTCGGAATGGGGAATATATCATCTTGATATGCAGTGATTTTTTATAAGTCATTTGATGAGCATGAAGCATCCTTCTTGATGTTCTTCGTGTTTCACTGTTGCAGTCATTACATTTGTGTTATCTGCCTGCAGGTAGCCCTCATCCGGACTGAATATCAAAGTCTTGGGTCCTGCGTCGGATGCTGTCTCTTCTTCCATGACGTCAGGTCATCAGGGGTATAAAACATGCAGCCGACGCCATTACATCAGTCTTTCTTGCCGCGCTGTCCCCAAAGCAGAAGCAGTTCGCATGTGCCGGTCGGCCGACTCCTGAAATTTTCGTTTTCCAGTTTCATAACTGAAGTCTTCAAAAAAGCTAAGTACCCCATTGGGGATCCTTTTTTTTTTTGCTTTAAACCGATGTCAGTAAAAGTTAACAATTGTATTACCTGTGGAAAGCAAATACATCATAAAGATTTTCATTCGTACTGCATTCCTTGCCTAGGCCCAGACCACGACGTCTCTCGCTGTTGGTTTTGTGCCTTATTCAATCCTCGAACTATTCGTCGTTGGTTCTTTTTTGCATCAAACTATTTCGGTACTCGGTTTAATTATCCAGAAATGGCTTCGGTAAGCCATCCGACTACCGACATGCCAAAAAAATGTAAAGATAAAGCCAGAGACAGACCGTATAGGTCCAAAGCTGCCGACAACTCTTCCGTTAAGCTAGTCATCAGTTCGCCGGTACTCCAGTGAGTTGCTTTCACAGCCCCTGATACCTGCTACTTCAGATTCGCAGGCCTCTACTGAGACCCATTTGAAGTCTGGTATGCCGCAAGATGCTTCTACGACTATGGAACCTGTGGATGTCTCCACCTTGGATGGTTCCGAAGCCGCTGTATTGACACCGGCTTCTGAGGGTGTATTCAGGCCTACTGACTTGCATTTCATACCAACACCATCTTCTTCTTCAAGGCCTAAAACTCGACCCATGCCTAGAAAACTGACGTCCAAACTGCATGGTCAGGCCAATATGCCTAAAACACAAATGATAAGAATGGCTGAAGACCTTATTACTTTAATCAGGGGAAGCCAGCCTTCACCCTCTAAGAGACCTAGAACGGATTTTCCTTGTGATTCTTCTGATCAGGATTCTGAAATTTCTGTTTCTTCTGATTACCAGGATTTGCCCTTATCTACCTGTGAGGATTCTGATGCAGAGGACTCCATTCCCTCTGCTTCCCCTCCAGAAGATTTTTCTTTTGGTGAAACCTTGCACACTCTTAGGGAGCATTTCCGCTGGGAAAGCCAGGATTACTCTGACTCCAAAAAGAGGCTTAGGGAATTCTTCCTCCTACCTCAACACATGCCTTTAGCTATCCCTCCTGTCCTGGACATTGTAGATGATGCCTTCCTGGAATCTAGTCTGCTCCCAGGAAACCTGACTGGTATTACAGAGTACCTGACTCTCACAAGTTCCTTGTCAAGAATCCTACTGCGGACCCCAGAGACCATTTCCCAGGGACCTAAAGCCATTAAGGCTACTACTGCCAAAAACCCTACCACCTCTGATAGAGATTCCAGGGCCTTGGACAGATGGGATAAGAAGGTATACACTTCTGCTACTTTGGCCATTAGGGCCTTAAACTGCCAGTTTCATATGTACCAACAGCATATTATTGGACTACTTAAACAGAAAATTATGTTGATTCCTGACTGTGCTGAAAATTAAGAATTTCAGGATTTAATGCATTCTGCTGAACAAATTGGTAAACATACTTTGCAATGTGGTTTTTGACTCTTTAGAAGCATCTTGCAGTACTGCTGTCACTGGGTCTGTCCTTAGAAGGCATGCTTGGCTTAAGGAGCAAAATTTGCCAGATCATGTTGAAGCTAAATTACTGGATGCTCCCTTAAACCAAACCAAGACCACCTTTTTGGCATCAAAGCAGAAGTAGTACTTAAAAAGATGGAAGAAAAAGCTAACTCCATGCAAATGGTTAAAGATTTCCTGCAAGTACAGCCTCCCAGATTTAGTAGGCATTGGCCTTTTAAGAATTTATCCTTTCCTGTCTCTTCCAGGCCTTCTCAGTCCAAACCCAGGAACAGCAAACCACCTAGGCTACAGTCTCAAGGTACTCGCAGGCCTAAGCAGTGGGGGGCTCCCACTTCCAAAGCTGGAAGTAGTAAGACACCCCCCACCATGGAAAACTGTCACAATGACTTAACCTTAAACCTTCCAAGCCCTGCTCAACTGACTGGCCCCTTGGGGGGAAAGATTGCCCTGCATGCAAAAAACTGGGAACTCATTACCCAGGACAAATGGGTTTAAATATAGTTTCCCAAGGATGCAGATTCCACTTCCAAACCTTACCAACCCAAACGGTTGGCCAGACCTACCCCCAAATCAGTGGGCAGAGGCTCAACAGCAGGTTCTCTCTCTTCTAAGTATCAGGGCTATTCAACCTGTCCCAGCAGAAGAAAGGAGACACGGTTTTTACTCAAGACTTTTCCTGGTACCCAGAAAAGACAGCTCCTGGCGTCCTATCCTGGACACCTCTACTCTGAACACATTTATGGTATTCCCAAAATTCAGAATGCTAACTCTTCGTCAGCTGCTTCTTATGCTGGGCAAATATGCCTGGTTGGCAACCTTGGACTTAAAGGAAGCTTGCCTGTAGATTCCAATAAGGGAATCTTGCAGGAAATACCTATGCTTCAGAGCAGACTACAGGCACTATCAGTTCTCAGCACTTCCCTTTGGCTTATCTACTGTGCCCAGGGTATTCACAAAGTGCCTAGCTCCAGTCATTGCATTTTGCAGGCAAAGAAATATTCAGATATACCCATACCTGGACGATTGTCTAATTCAGACAGAAAGCCAGGGCTTGCAGATCATCTGGCATTTGTAAAGAAACTGTTAACCTCACTGGGGTACACCATAAACGAAACGAAATCTCATCTAGTACCCTGCCAACAAATTGTATTCCTGGGTGCAAGCTTGAACACAACTTCCCAGATAGCCTACCTCATGTCAGAGAAATAAGTTTATTTGACAGGCTTCTTCAAACTTCTGGCCACAAAGACCCAGCTATCTGCAAGGAAAATCCTGCAAGCCCTGGGGTTCATGGCCTCTTGCATTCTACTAATTCCATATGCAAGACTGCATATGAGGAAACTACAGTGGTATCTAAAAAGCCTATGGTGTCAACATTCTCAGGACCTAGAATCGATGATTCCTATTATTCCTTGTATAAAGACAGAGTTCCTTTGGTGGGCAGAGGCCTGCTACCACAACAAGGGACTGCCATTAACTCTACCCCCTGCCGCTCAAATCCTAACAACAGATGCATCAGACTATGCATGGGGGGCTCACTTGGCAGGGCAGTACATTCAGGGCAGTACATTCAGGGCAAATGGAACCTAAATCAAATGCACCTGCATATCAGTCAAAAAGAAATGTTAGCTGTACAGAATTCTATGACAGCCTTCAAGGACCAAATTCTTCCAGGACAATTATTGGTAAAGACAGACAACACCTCTGTTATGTGGTACATAAACAAGCAGGGAGGAACCCACTTGTACCCTCTCTGGAGACTAGGCATGGCTCTGTGGAACACAGCCTTGAGCTGCCAAGTGCACCTACAAGCTCAATTCCTGCCAGGCAAACTAAATTCACTGGCAGACAACCTAAGCAGAACTCTCATGGACCCACACGAGTGGAAACTGGAACCAAAGATATTCAGCATTTTGAGAAATAAATGGGGGAACCCAGAGATAGACCTGTTTGCCTCCCCTCACAACTACCAATTGGACAAATTCTGCACAAGGACTCTCCACAGACAAGTTTGGAAAGTGGATGGCCCTGTCCTTCACATGGAAAAGCCTCTCAGTTTATGCCTTTCCCCCTCTGCCTTTCCTCTTGAAAGTTCTACTAAAGATCAAACAGGACAAACCAAGGACAATACTGATTGCTCCAGACTGGCCACACCGGCACTGGTACCCTCTCTTGCGTAGTACGTCACTGCTGAAACCATGGCACCTGCCTCAGACCACTTCCCTGCTGTCCCAGCAAGAGGGCCAGATTCTGCACCCCCAGCTTCAAACACTGAATCTTGCAGCCTGGCTAATTACCTTAACTCTCCCATAACATCCCTCAGTAAGCAGGTGCTAGATGTCATTCTGGAGGCAAGGAGGTCTAGTACTAGAAAATCCTATGCTGAAAAGTGGAAAAGATACTGTTCCTGGAGCCAGACTTAGGGGATGGGCACAACAGTGCCCAGCTTACCGCATATTCTTCAATACTTAACAGTGATGCTCCACAAGGGCCTTTCCTTCTCATCAATTAAAATTCATGCCTCAGCCATTTCAGCTCATTATAATACTGAGCCACCACTCTTCTCTCACCCCCTGCTGAAACAATCCCTCAGAGGGGCCAACATTTTGAGGCCACCCAGGAGAGCCCCTATTCCAGCCTGGGACCTTAATTTTGTATTGGAAAAGA
Source organism: Protopterus annectens (assembly GCF_019279795.1). Lineage (NCBI taxonomy): Eukaryota > Metazoa > Chordata > Ceratodontiformes > Protopteridae > Protopterus > Protopterus annectens. Next base: position 396,464,708 of record NC_056740.1, on the reverse strand, counting down.
TCACTCTACCTCCTTTTGAGCCAGCTGTAACTGCAGAGCTGAAATTCCTTTCTTGGAAAACAGCTTTTCTTCTAGCCATCACTTCAGCAAGAAGGGTATCTGAATTACAGGCCCTCATGGCAGTGGAGCCTTTCATCATCTTCCATGCAGACAGGGTGTCCCTCAGGACCAACCCTTCCGTTATGCTCAAGGTGGTATCCAGTGTGGCTCTTAATCAGTCCATTCATTTGTCAGCCTTCTTTCCTAATCCATAGAACAAAGGAGAATGAATTCTGCACTCTTTGGACATGCACAGACAACTTAGACTTTATTTGGACAGGACTAAGCCTCTCAGAAAAACTGAACAACTGTTGGTTGCCTTTGCTGCTGGGACAGAGGGGAAGGCCATTTCAAAGCAAACCATTTCTAAGTGGATAGGCCATTGCATTCTTTTCTGCTATAAGCACCATTGAAAACTTACCCCACAGGGGATAAGATCACATTCCACCAGGGCTGCATCTACTTCTACAGCCTTTCTCAGAGGTGTCCCTACCAGGGACATCCTGGAAGCTGCTACCTGGAGCTCTGTACATACCTTCAGCAAGCATTGCCACTTGCCTATTTTTTCTAAATCCAGAGCTGGTTTTGCCACTGCAGTCATGCAGGGCTTAACAGCTGGTCCTAATACTCTCTAACTGCCTCCTCCCTTCCTTAGCTTTGGGAATTTACCCAAATGTAATGACTGCAACAGTGAAACACGAAGAACATAGTACAGTTGTGTATACTTACCATAAATGTAGATGTTCAAGTGTATTCACTGTTACAGTCCTGGTTACCCTCCCTCCAGCCCCCTGACTTCTCTTGGCTATACCTTTCTTCTTGTTTAGTGTATTTCAGCTTTCTGGTGTATTTGCTTTTTGTTGGAGGTGTAACCTTATATATAATTGCTTCCCATTATGGGACCACCTGACATCTCGGGCAAGAAACTGATGTAATGGCGTCGGCTGCATGTTTTATACCCCTGCCGACCTGACATCATGGAAGAAGACACCGCTTCCAACGCAGGACCCAAGACTTTGGTATTCAGGCCGGGTGAGGGCTACCTGCAGGCAGATAACCCAAATGTACAGTGAATACACTCAGACATCTAAATTTATGGTAAGTGTGCACAACTGTACTTTTTCCTGTCTAATCTATCCAACACGTTTTGGGGCCAGTCAGTCACTCCAAAACTGTAAGTTAGGACAGGACGAGCAAATTGGTTTATAGTGTGGATGTTCCTAGATGTCAGTGCTGTTTTCAGGATTCATTTAGTTTTATTCGCATTTCTTCATGTTTTATTGTTGATCATTCATCAGTTCCCAAATATTTATACACTCCCTCTTGCTCAAGTTCTTTATATCACATTCTTGCCCCAGACTAATGTTTTCCTGGTGCTGCAGTTTTCCTGCTTTAAAGGTTGCTTTTAAACATTTATGACTAAATGACATTCTTATACCATCTGTAAAGGTTTTGACAACTTGCAGTTGTGCTTTCAGTTCCTCATCTGATGAGATATACAGTTTTAAATCATCTACAAAGAGAACAGGAGAAGTCTTTACACTTTGTTGGTTTCTAGGAGCCAAATTATAGCCATGGCCTAAGCTATTAAGTAGACAGCTTAATGGGTTAAGGGCTAGACAGAATAGCAGCGGTGACAGTCACTGTGGAATAGCTCCCTTTGAATTTTTATCCCTGGGATAATAATTTGTCCTTTATCATGGCTTAATTGCAAAGTGCCACTATTTCATGGTCACTGTAATGTAGTCGACCAGTGTAGGGTGCATCTTATACATTTTTAAGCGGTCTTTTATCCATGAATGTGGGATACTATCAAATGCTTTTTTTGTAGGCAATCAATGCCACACTTAGATATGAACCTATGAACTTAGATTCTTCCCCTTTTTATAGTTCTCCACTATGACTTTATTTAAATAAACTAGTGATCTTAAAACTTTGTTGATGAGCTCACTCACAATAATTTCCAAAAATCATGAACTGAAACCCAAGTCGTGTTCCAAAACAACAAACCTGTGTTTGTCACAGACAAGCAATCCTCAGTAACAAAAAAATCTGAAATATTTTAACATTGTTAAACATATCAGCTTTCATATACTTAAAAGTAGGTGTGGAAAATATATATATTGTTTAATTTTAAGCCAGCCTGTTCAAGGCAAGCAGTATAAACAGGGCCGTAAAAGTGCATTTTAGAGCAACATGTACCCACTCCCACCCCCACACATTAGATCAAACTAAAACACTACCTATTTCCAACCCACATTCCAAAATCAGGTATTAAGAAAAGCATAAAATACATGTAACAAGACTTTTAACTAAAATCACTTTTGGCTACCTTGTTGTGTCTTTCGGCTTTTCCCTGTTAGGGGTCGCCACAGCGGAACTCCGGTCCGCTAATGATTGGCAGTAGATTTTTACTTGCCGAGTTGCCAGCCCTGACACACAACCTTCAACGAAGGTACGCCCATTCACACATGTTTCCACACAGAAGACACTCTAGCTGAGAATCGAACAGGACAACATCTTACTGTGAGGCGACAACGCTACCGCAGCACCACTACCACAGTAAGCCTTCATCGGATCTGTGACAGGACTAAAATCAAGAAATGACACATAGCTATTTAACTATAAACATAATTTAACTAGAGCGCTATAAATATAAAAATACATCTTTATAGGTTCATAGGTTGATACTAGGCTATTTGGCCCTAGGGCCTATACAAGCCTAGCCATAGCAATTCCCTGGCTAATTCTTCCCACAGTATTTACTTCCCTGGACCCCTGTCTAGCAGGGCGACTGATGTGATACCCAGGGTAAATTTCCTATCTCCCATCCAATCATCAAGGTTCCTTTTGAAGAGGGCCAAAGAATCAATTATCATCTAGTAAATATCCATCCGTGTGTATTAGTGTGTATAAAAATAAGTAATTAACAGTGCAGAAAAAGCCAGTGCTTTGCAAAAAAAAAAAAAACTATCATGATAGTTTTCATGTTTGTAACCCCAAAACATGTTTATACAATGAAACCTAGTAGAAAAAAACATACAAAAAATACAGAAAACATTGGATGAAGTAAACTAGTAATGCATAAAAGTGTGCAGGTTCTTAAACCTAAAAAGTTAAATTACTCCTGTTCACTACCTCACAGAAATCCTCCCCTATAAATTTCACAGTTACATCCAATAATGGCACTCTCATAGCACCTGATGTGGCCACTAAACTCTTAAGTGTCGCAAGTGACCATAACCTGAACTTTGATTCGCACATTAACTTAACCATTAAATCAGTTAATAGAAAACTAGGTTCCCTACAGGATTAAACCTTTCCTTGCTCCTTTAGCTAGAACTACCATCGCCCACACTCATCTCATCTCTAACCCTCCTATATGCCTCCCCCATTTATACTAATCTATCCAAAAGTAACCTGAACAACCTGTCAACCTCCTGTTGTAACATTGCCAGATTTGCCACTGGCTCCACATTTAGAACCTACCATTGTCTATATCTCAAACCCCAAAAAGGTAACCCCCCATTTCTCGGTCACCCACGTCCCCCTGAATCTTTTTTAAAGTTTTTATCTATCCTTCTAGCATGTCGAGGGATCAGTTGCTAGTGTCCTCTCCTGCTCAGCTGGTGAACCTGGGAATACTGAGGCAATGTTACAATTGCCTCATGTACACAGACAACCCTCTCCTCCTCCCACAAAACACAAATACTTGCGAGAGATGCAACTATACGGCCAAACTGGAGGCTGAGCTCTCTCAACACAGGACTGGCAAGACCAGTCAGGAGGAGAAGGTTACCACACACACTATAGACCCAGTCTCACATAGCACCATTACAACCTCAAATCATACACATAAACACACAAAGACATACTCGGGGGCTCTGATCAAAAATCTACCAAAACAGCAGAGGCCACCAAAGCAGACACCCAAACAACCACCACCTCAGAACACAACACCTGCAACACATAGACCTCACAGTCAGAGTGTCAAACAGTCACAGCCCTTAAGGCCAAACACAATGCCAGACACACTAGTCATTGGTGACTCCATAGTCAGTCACCAGACTGAATAAGGAGAAGGTCACAGTAAGCTGCCTGTCGGGCGCTAGAATCCGCCACATCACGCAAGCACTCAGGTCTCTCAACAGCAAGTACAAATATGACTCAGTCATTGTCCACGCTGGTGTAAACGACCTGAGGGACTACATGAAAAGAGACATTGAGGAGCTCTCTGATTATGTAGCCCAGGCAGGTATGACCCTGACCTTGAGCAGTATCCTACCTTCACCAAGAGTGATGCCACAATGCAGAGATAAGATGATCAGCTTTAACAATTGGCTTAAACACTGGTGTCATTCAAAGGGGATCCAGTATCTGTCTGCCTGGGATGACATGCTGGACAAGCCACGCTATAAGGGGCGGCTTGCACCTGTCACCCTGGGATTCCGGATATTGGCAAAGGCTCTTGCCACCCCATAGTGCCTTTTTAGGCAAGGCTCAAATTCTAAACCTACCACCCTAGAACACAAAAAGGAAAAAACTAAGGGTAATGCTGCTCAATGCCAGAAGTCTCAATCTCAAAATGCACGCACTCGAGGCCCTTCTCAGTATGGAGAACATCGATGTCTGTGCTGTGACAGAAACCTGGTTCAAGGCTCCTGAGAGCACCCCAGCTATCAGGTTTTACCTCATATCATGCGTTAAAATCCGGACAATACCAAGAAAGGAGGGTATCCATATTCATCAAGGACACCCACACCTCAAGACTGGTGGCAACGCACGATGCATCGGAGACCATCCAGGTGCAATTAACCATAGGCAAGACTGCTCTGCAAATTGTAGCATGTTACAGGCCACCCTCACAAACTCAGGAACCTCACATGGCCTTCCTGAAAACACTAGAGGGATAAATGTATCACCAAACACCATCATACTAGGTGACTTCAATTACCCTAATATAGACTGGGAACACTACTCAAGCCCAAACACCCTAGCCCAAAAGTTCCTGGAATTCATAAACTCAAATGCCATGGAACAACTAGTCACCATCCCCACAAGAGGAGATAACATACTTGATCTCATCATCACGAACATGGGAGCACAATGTTCAACACCGGAAGTATACCCCTCACTGGTGAGATCAGATCACAAACTAATCTCGCTGGAGGTCGTCATCCCACCCCCACCTGAAAAAAACAAGACCACAGTAAAGAACTTCTCAAAAGCCGACTTCACACTTCTAAAGACTAGTGTGGTCTCCTTTAAGGCCCCCGGCGCAGGAAAACAGTACTCAAGCCGCTGAATCACTTACAAACACCTTCTACCAGCACCTGCAGGACTGCATGGATAAGGCAATCCCAAACAAAACAAAGACTCTTAGTACCAAAGGCAAGCGTCCAGTCTGGTGGACCCCAGCCATAAACAAACTCTACAATAAAAGGAGGAAGCTACTACAAGATAGAGCAAAATCCTTAAAAGGTAAGACACCCTTGATCACTGTAAGTAAAAAAACTAAGAGCTCTCATAAAATCATCCAAAGCAAATTTCGAGAGAAAAATAGCTAAAGACTCAAAAGACAATCATAAGGCCTTCTTTAGCTATGTTAGAAACCTAGGAGGAAACTCCCAGATATGCTCAGAACTAGTTCAAAATGATGTGAAGATTACTGATCCTACAGACATTGCCAACATACTGGCTGACAGGTTCAGTGCAAACTTCTCTCCCCAAAGGAGAGATATCTATACCAAGCGATTGCAGCCCCCAAACATCTCCAGCGCCCAAGTGAGAACTGCTCTCTCCAAAGCAAAAAACACAGCATCCATGGGACCTGATGGTGTCCCCGGCTGTGTGCTCCACGAACTAAATGAGGAATTAAACCCACAGCTAGGACAGCTGTTTAATCAAAGTCTTACCTCGGGATCAGGAGTGGCGCACTGCAACTGTGGTCCCACTTCACAAAGGCGGTGCCTCCACCGACCCTGGAAATTACCGGCCCATTAGCTTGACAAGCCTTATCTGCAAAGCCATGGAGAGGATCATAATGGACCTCATAAATAAAGACATAGGGAATTTGCAGACTTTGGATCCAACCCAGTTTGGCTTTGTCAAAGGCAGATCATGCCTTTTAAACTTGGTTGACTTCTTCGAAACAGTCACCAAAGCCATTGATGAGGGAAAGTCCATACAGCCTACCTCGATCTGGCTAAGGCCTTCGATACAATACCCCACTCGGGTATCATTGAAAAACTCATCAGCTTAAATGTTAACCCATACATCACAAGATGGGTTGCAAACTGGCTGAGTGACAGAACCCACAGGGTCAGAGTTGCTGGCGCCATGTCAGACTCAAAACCTGTCACAAGTGGTGTCCCACAGGGCTCAGTCCTGGGCCCACTCTTGTTTGGTATCTACTTTTCCGAAGTACAAGCAAACACAGGAGGGTTGTGGCTGCCAAAGTTTGCAGATGACTGCAAGCTGCGGGCCATAGTAGAAAACACATCTGACACAGATATGCTTCAGAAGGGTCTCACAGAAACGGATAACTGGTGCCAGAGCCACGGCCTGAAGTTAAATGCCAAAAAATGCATAGTCATACCCTTTGGGAAAAACAAGGTTACCCCTAGCTACCAAATAGGTGGCAATCCACTGAGCACAGAAGAAGTTATCAGGGACCTGGGGACCCAGGTTGATAGTAGTCTGTCATTCGACACCCATGTAGCTAAAGTAGTTAGGAAGACCTTCTACATTGCCCACCTTATCATGAAGGGATTCTCATCTAGATCAAGGGAGGTCATAGTCTCCCTTTACTCATCACTCATCAGACCAATGATTGAGTACAATGCCCCATTCGGGATGTATCTGACCCGACACTTGCAGCAGCTGGAGGCCACAAAGTTCCTCACCAAAAGGATAAAGGGTCTCAAAAATCTGTCCTATGCTGCCCGACTGAAAGAACTCCAGCTCTATTCATTCGCTTACCGCTTGCTCAGAGGTGACCTTTGCCTAACATACAAGGCCATGTCAAACCCAGATTTGATGAATATGCTTCACCTCAAAAATCTAGATCCATCAGAGCCACAAGGGCGGAGACTTAAACCTCGACACGGCTATTAATAGGACGTGCTGGAGGGATAGATTCATCACCCAAAGACTCCCTATGCTGTGGAACAAAATCCCGGTACATGTGAGGCAGAGCACCTCGCTGGCCTTGTTCAAGAGAAATCTTGACCAATGGATGGGAGATCGCAGATATACCCCAGGGATTACCTCAGTGTCACTGCTTGACAGAGGCACAGCAAAATAATGGGTATAGTTCCCCATACTAAAGGGGTGGCGTAAGCCACAAAACGATGGGCTAGGCTTGTAAATGCCCTCGGGCAGATAGCCTAGTATGAACCTATGAAACAGCTAGGATGGCTTGAACTGCAAAATCAGCTTCTACTTCAGCAACTTACTATCACTCAAAAGATTTTGCACCATCCCAGTAATACCCCAATACTCAGCAGCCTTATCTCCCCATACAAAAATGTTACAACCCTACGCTCAGCTAACAAATTATTAGTGGCCAACCATAAAGCCAGTAATAGATCAGGTGACTGTCTTTTCTCAAACTCTGTGGGAGAAATTTGGAACAGGCTTCCCAGTGAACTAACATCTCTTTCTTCAACAATACTTTTCAAGAAGCAACTAAAAACATTCCTTAAAACTCAATGGCTTTGTCCATGCTCTAACCCTGACTAATAACCTCCTGTGTTCCATGCTCTTATTCACTATCTTTTTAGTCCTCTGTCCATACTACTTCTACTGACCTCAGTTAGTTGGGCCACTAGCTTACTGAATGGTATTACTAGCCTAGTCTCTCTGGATATCTATACCAGAGTATAAACCCTCAAAAATCTCCTCTACCTTGTGTATATATGCTTCTGTCTCTCCAGGACTGTAGTATTTAAAAACTACCCACCATGTAGATATTTGCTACTTTTACTCTTGGACTGCAGAGTGTTCTCACCTTAACCCACGCAACATAAATTTCCTGCTAGCTTTCTCTGTGATTAATATTTAAGCTTTCTACTGTGTGAAATATTCTTTGTTTTATACCCCTAAATTCTGTTATTCACTTGTAATCATGCAAACATATCTTGTATGCAGTTACGCATGTAAAATGTTTTTGTTACTATATTGTTATAAGTACCTTCTTGTATATTATTATTGTTTACCTTCTTGTAATTCATTAGTTTTTACAATTGTTATTATTATTATTATTTCGTAATCTACTTAGCTGAATGGAGCTCATCTCCCCGGGTCTCTACTGAAAATGGACATGTATCCAGTTAGACTAGCACGGTCAACAAATGTAAAATAAATAAATAATAAATGAAACTATACGAATGCTACGTGGTGATAGCGGCACGGAAAAAAATTGTGTTTTGAATTTTCCGTTTAAATCTCAGGTGTGTTGCAATAACTCTAATAAAAGCAGAACTGATGTTAAAGTAACTAAGCATATATACATTATGCACATTAAAATACTGTATATATGTTCATACTGGGTCTACTTAAAAAGACTGAAAGACCACTTACCCAAAGATTACAAGACCGAGATGACATCACTGAATTTTCATTTAAGCAAATTTTCATATAACCGAGAAGTTACCCAGGGAAAGGAGCCAGTCAGACAACAATAGCAAGAAAGCACACCAAAGCAATGTGAACCCGCACCCCCTAACTAATTATACCAAGATCGCACCATAGTGGGGAAAAGGGCAAACTTCCCAATTTTCTCCGACCGGTTCCTTTCCCCTGGGTAACTTCTCTGTTATGTGAAGATTCGCTTAAATGAAGATTCGGTGATGCTGTCTCGGTATTGTCATTTTTGGGTAAGTGGGCTTTTGGTGTTTTCAGGTAGACAAGTTTATATAATAATAATGTACATGAATGTAATTTACATTATAATGTATATGTGTTGACAAGGTGCATAGTTTAGGGGTAATCCTGGACTACTGACGTCTGCCATGGTAAAATACTCCATTTACAAAACATTTCCAAGCTTAAAAGCTTTTTACTACAAGCTGACTTCTCAGTTCAAGCTGTGGTCTCTTTTTACTATAGCAGTGCTTATACGTGAGACTCCCTGACACTAAGACTGATTATTTACAAATGGTGCAGATTTCTGTTGTGAGGCTTCTGACTTGCACATCTTGTTACCAACATATCACACTGTTTCTGCATATTCTAGTCCGGTTTCATGTTCATTACAGAATATTCTACAAGCTAGTGTACTTTTCCTTTCATAACTTGGGTCCCTCATTTCACCCCAAAGAATCTCTCACAGGCTGTTATGTGTAAAGGGTTTTATTTGGTGTTACTACGAGTTCATTAAGTAAAGTAGTTTCTTCCTGAACGTGGTTTCTTATGAATTAAACTGAGTCTTGTTGTGACATTTCTTTTGAGAGACTCAGTAAAGTGACAAATGGCCATTGTCTACCCTGGACTTCCACTGATAACTCCATTTTTTTCTGGTTAGCGCTGAACATCATCGCAGAAGACATCTTTTGCTCTGGGTCAGGAGAGAAAACAAGCTGCCAAGAAGGCACGGCTCAGATAATTAGATAGTTGCATTATCTTTTGTTGCAAGATGGACCCCATCCTTTTTTGTATCCTACCTCCCTTCTCAGGCACTTTGGTTCCATCACCTCTAGCTTCTTCATCTGGTCTTCCTTTACTGCCCAGGTTTCTGTACCATACAGTGTTACTGATCACACCACTGTTTTGTACACATTCTTTTTCAGCTTCTTTGGCATTCTTCCGTCATGCACAACCCCTGACCTTCTATGCCAGTTGGCTGCAGGCACTCTGATTCTAGCTTTGACCTCTTCATTCAGACTTTCTTTCTTGTCAGCCACCCCTCCCACATATTTGAACCTATTAATCTGTTCCACCATCTTCCTTTCTACCTCAATTCTCAGCTTCTTCTGATTTCTCTAGTTTGCTGCCATTACCACTGTCTTATCTGTTCTCAGTTTCATCTCGTGTGCCTTCAGTTTTGCATTCCATTCCCTTCTCCTTTGCCGAAATTTGTGTTTTGAGTCTGCCTCTAACACCACATCGTCTGCATACAGCAACTTTGTTGTTCTGTCACCTCCAACCTGTTTGCTAATGTAGTCCATCACCAGTATGAACAGCAGTGGGCTCAGAGATGAACCCTGGTGCGTGCCTCTGTGAACCTCTCTGTTTGTACTTGAGTAATTTGGTCCTTGTACATAGCCTGCACTAATTCTATCAATGTTTCTGGGACTTCGAACTACCGCAGTACTGCCCAAATCAGCTTTCTTGAGACCTTCTCATACACTTTCTCCAAGTCTAGGAATGGCCAGTTGAACTTTTTCCTCATCTCTAACTTCTTATCAACTATCTGCCTCACTGCAAACATTGGGTCAGTTGTGCTGTATCCTGATCTGAATCCAAACTGCTCATCTCCTATTTTACTTTCTACTGCTCTGCGTATCTGTTTGTCGATCACCATCTGCAGAACTTTCATGCCATGTGACAGACGTTTGATACCTCTGTAGTGCCGACAGTTGTGGATGGCCCCTTTGATCTTGTACACTGGCAATGAGTATGCATATTCTCCAGTTATCTGGGATATGCCTTTCTCTCCACACATTGCTATGAGTGCCTTCAGCAGCCATTTCTCCCCTCTCTCACTCAGCATCTTTATCGTATGTGCTGTGACTTCATCTGAGTCTGCTACTTTCCATGACTTCATTTTCCTAAGTGCTATTCTTACTTCTTCTATGGCGGGCTCCTCCTCTCTCTCATTGTGGGTCAGCACAGCTTCTGAGGGATTTTCTTCATTCAGAAGTTGCTGGAAGTACCTTTGATGTCCTGTGGACTGGTGAGCAGATTGTTGCTGGCATCCCTTATGAAGGGTATCTGACAATCTTCTTTATCTTTCTGTCTTGGCCCTGCAACCTGATGTAGTTTCTTTGTGCCATCTACTGAGTCAGTTTTCAGAAGCTGGTAGAGTGTCTCCGATGCCCTATTCTTTGCTATTGCAACTCCTTTCTTAGCTTCTTTGTTAGCCAACCAGTATTCCTTTCTAGCCTTGTCTGTCTTTTCTATCTCCTACTTTTTCCTGCACCCTTTCTTTCAGTGACTTCCTGGACGTCTGCATTGCACCAGCTTTCCTTCTGTATCTTATTTTCATACCTGGCCCGATCACATATCTGTTCTGTAGTCCCGATCACATATCTGTTCTGTAGTCCCGATCACATATCTGTTCTGTACTCCTCACACATGCTGTTTTGATGCGCCTGAGTAATTCCTTGAACTGTTGTCTCCAGTCAACTTCCAGGTCTTTAGCTGGTCTATATTGTCCTTAGAGCCCTCTCGACCATAGCTTACATCTGATTGTGGCAACCAGTGGTTTATACTGTGGGCCGACTGTTTCACTGGGGATTACTTTGCAATCACTGATTCTGCCCCAGTGCCCTTTCCTTACTAGGAGGAAGTCCACTTGAGTTGCATGTTGGCCACTCTTGTATGTGATCTTGTGACTGTGTCTGTTTCTGAGCCATGTCTATTGGCTACTATCAATCCATTTGCCAAACAGAAGTCTAGAATGACCTCTCCATCTTTATTCCTGTTGCTAAACCCATGTGGACCCAGGCAGTCTTCGTATCCTATTCTATCTGTCCTGATATGGGCATTCAAGTCACCCATTATCAGCACCAATTCATGTTGGACTGCTTCATGGGCTCATAGGTGTTTACTAGGCTAATGACCACAAGGACCTTTTTAAGCCTAGCCATGCATCCGAAATCTCTGACAAGTTCTGATACCCTTGATAAGTATAAGCATGGACCTGGGAGATGAACCAGTTACAGGTTACCTGTTTGCATCGGAGACATAGGTGCCAAACCAGGGATGAATTTCCGTTTTCCCATCCAGTTGTCCAAGTTGCACTTGAATTGGATTAGGGAGGAACTCTGCTTCACATGGATGGGGAGCCTGTTCCATAGACGGGGTAGTCTCTGGAATACATATCTCTCTCTCAGGTCCTATTTATATCACAGGCACGGTTTAAGTCTTTAGAATGGGTAATTCTGGTACTGTTTGTTTTGTGGATATGCAGGAGGTCCATCAGAATGGGGTATGACAATGCCCTGTATGCCAGGCATAGATCTCCCCTCAAAAGCCTGTAGGAGACAGAATACAGGGATAGGGCCTTGATGGGGCCTGCATAGAACATATTACTTATGCCTTGTATTCTTTTAGTGAGGAACCTCTGTGGACATTCAGTTGTTGGATATGCCTGGTTATGTCCATACCAAATGGGGCATTGTATTCAATGATAGGTCTGATGAATGCCGAATACAGTGGAGCAATGACTTCCTTGGACTTTGATGCCATATCTTTGTTTATAAGTTGCACAACATAGAATGATTTCCTCACACGTTTATATCACGTTATCGAAAGATGAAAATAGCAAATGATTTTTCATTGGCCCCAAAACATCTAAACATGAAAATATTGAACATTCAGAACAGCAAATTTTTTCCCATGGAAAAAATTTGCTGCTCCGAAACACACACACACACACACACACACACAACACAAGTACAACAAACAAACAGCAGCCACACACATACACTTAAATTCCTACATCTAACGCTACACTAAACTAAACATACACTACTATCTACCCACTTACCTTAACCCAAACCCTAACCCTAAGGTCCGTCACTATCGCACACTCACCTAACCTGCACCTTAACCCTAACCCACACCCGCTTAAACTGCACCTAACCCTAAAGTCTGTCACTATCGCACACATGCCTAACCCTCGCCATAACACTAACTCACTTAACCCGCCCCAACATGCAATCGCACACTTACCTGAACCCAACCCATAACTTTCCACCACACTGCTAAGAATAGTGAAGCGAGGAAAGAATTTGCTGTTCTGCAGCTTCGCTATTCTTAGCGTTCGCTGAATAGTGTTCGATATCAGAACATTTGAAGTTTTAATACTTTGATGTTCTGATACAGACCCTTCCTCACCACTGTAGACATGTGATGATCAAATGCTAGATTACTATTTGTGTGTGTCCCTAAGTCCCTGACTACTGGGTCAACTGTATGGGGTGTGTTGTTAATATGATATTTACTAGGGATGAAGAACTTCCCAAATTATACTATTATGCATTTCTTGGCATTTAGTTTTAGTCCATGACTCTGACACCAGCTGTTTGTCTGTGTCAGCCCCTCCTGGAGAACATTTGTGTCCGTGTAAGATTCAATAACAGCTCCTAATTTGCAATCATCTGCAAATTTAGCCAAAAATGAGTGGTCCAAGGACTGATCCCTGAGGGACTCCACTTGTGACTGGTCTCTTTGTAGAGATGGACTCCCCAAATCTAACTTCCTGGGTCCTATTTGTGAGACATTTGGCTATCCACTGGGTGACATACGGGTTTGTACCTAACCTCTTGAGTTTGTCAACAATGCCAGAGTGGGGGTATTGTGCCAAATGCCTTGGCCAGGTCAAGGTAGGTAGTGTTAATGATTTTGCCCTCATCCATTGCTTTGGTGACCTTCTCAAAGATGTCCACCAGGTTGAGTAGGCATGATCTGCCCTTTACAAAACCAAACTGGGTTGGGTCCAGTATCTGGAGGTTTACTATATTTCTATTGATCATTTCCATGATAATTCGTTCCATGGTCCTGCAACTGCTGTCTGAATGCACTCTTTTCTTCACTATCACAATCCTGCTATGGACCATTCACGAATACTGACCTATCATTGCACTGGAGTCTGATTGCCCTCATTTTGTCAGTAATTCTGGTGACCTCCTTCACTGCCTTCTGAAGCATCTGTCTCACCACAATACAATTCCCACACCATTTCTAGCCTGTCCTCCTCCTAAGTAGTAGAGTCTGGATCCCAAGCCAAGTGTCTTTGCTGCTTTGCCTTTCCATCCTGTCTCTTGGATAAATAGGATGGCCAGCCTCTTTAATATCATCATGTCATTCACTTCCAAGCTCAGTCCTGTCCATGAACCTACACTGAGTGTAGCAGTTCTTATTTGCCAGGTTGATTAGTTTTACTTCCGGCTTTCACTCAACAGAGATATTCCAGGTAACCCAGGCTGTGTAACTGAACACTGGCCAGCCAGTAGCTTATTGACCCAGGGCTGCTGGACTCTGTGGCAGGCACAGACTGACCAACTGAGGCACATACACCCCTCCTACCATTAGCATGGGTCCCCTGTCATATGTCAGAGTAGGCTGGATCCTCAACTCACTTATCACCTGCAAATACCCATGCCCATTTTGGCAACATTAGTCAGCGTGACCAAATCACCTAGAGCCATATTTTACACCATCAAGTGGCTAATCCTGCTGCAGTGCACAGTCTGTAATCTGTGTTCCTATATTTTGAGGATACTGCACACCACAGTAGATGTCCAAAGCAGTTGGTCTGTACAGCTCTTCCCCTGGTAGGGCACCATGTAGATTCTGTGCTGCTGTCCACAGCTCCAGTCATTGGTAAGTTTGAGATGGAAACACTCTACATGTGTTTTGGAGATGGGGAAACCTCACAGAGACACAGAAGAAACATGCAAGCCCCAAACAGGCATTTGGCTGGACGTCAGGATCAAACCTTGTACCTTGTGCATCAGAGCTGAAGACCTTAACCATTATGGCAACTGGTCTTCAACAAACATACATTAATAGAAAAGAAAACAAACCATATTAGCATTTTTTTCATTTACATATATTATACATTACATAAGTTTTCTTTCTTTATAACGATCTTCAGTCCAACATAACATAAACTCCTCATAACCTGACTTCTCCTTTTGGACATTATTCTGCATATATTGCTGTTTGCTCCTTCCTTTTTCGCTCTTCCAGTTCTTTTATATCTTTTACATTATTCAGTACTTCAGTGCAGTTGGTTTAGACTTTGATTTTTATTTTCTAGTAATCATTACTTTGGCAGCTAGCAGAATTAAAATTAATACGGTATCTAGGCAATTCAGATCCTGTATCCTGGCTCAAAAGAACCATTTCCTTTGTTATAGCCATTTGCTGAGTACTCTGTAGGGAATTTTTTTACATCTGCCAACTCATTACACCCAAAGCATATGTTCCCAGATTTCTCTTTCTTCCCCAGCACACAATCAACATTTGCCTGAGGAAAATTTCTTTGAAGTCTGCTTGGGGTATACAAATACCTTTGCAAACAGTTCCAAGCAAAGATCCTAAACCTTCTGGCCATTGTTGCATACTTGGTGTCCTTACCTATGTCCTCCCCATTGTTCTCTTGTAAACTGATTTTGCAGTTTGTCTTCCCAATTATTTTCTAACCTCCTCTGATCAATTCTTATAGTTATGCATTGTTTTATAAAACTTACTAATTATTCCTTTTAACATTATTTTCTGTTCAGGATTTGATTAAAAACTCCACCAGAGCAAGTTTTTTTCCAGTTAGGATTCTCCTGTCCCTTTCCTGTGATTATACTCTCATATCAATCCCAGATAGGGATGGCAGTCTCTAACATGTAGTCCAAACCATATACCTTCGTTCCTTGACAGTATTCTCCAGTAAATTCCAGCCCCTCTTACCTATCTTCTGTACCCCTACATGCAGTAACCCCATCGGCAAAAATCTCCTTTCTTCATTCTCATGTTGGCTTAGTTCTTAAATACTTTCTACTTCTTTATGAATATAATATTCTGTATAGTTATTGTTATTCTCCTTAAGGAGCTGCATCCAAAATCCCACACACTTTATTTTATGAACTGCTCCCCCCCCACTTCATCATCATCTCTTTTTTCCAACTTGAATTAGAACCTTCTGCTTGTGTTATGTATATGAGCCTTAACTGTCTAACTTTAAAATACACATTCAGACAAGTAATCCTAAATCACCTTGTTCTGTTGGAAGGCTCAGCTTATCCATTTAACTCTTGCCCTCTGTGGTTTTTATTCTGTTAATCAAAAAGCAGATTCCTTACAAAGGGTCATTGTAAAGGGTGGTTGCTTCTTGCCCCAAAGGAAGTTTAATCTGGAGTTGCTTACCTTAAGAGAGAACATGCAGAGGGGATCAGACAGCTTCTTGTTTGGATAGTGTGGGGCATTTCACTTCCTACAAAAGACATATTTTAGGAATGAAAGCTGAAATTACAACTGCTGTTAGCGTTACTTGTTAGATGCAAGCAGTGTGCAACTAACATTATTGTAGACAGGTTTATGTGCTGAAACTGATTCATGAAAGCATATAATCTTAGCCTTCTTGTCTTAAAGGTTTTTTTTAACCTTCTGGTGAAAGTATAACAGTATGGCCATGTTAAGATTTGTACTATATTTAGTAGCTCAGTCGTTAGTAAAATGTGTTTTTGTAAGATAGTTTCATTGTAATCTAAGAATTGCAAATCGTACCATAGTATGAGTTTAATTTAAATTTGTTTATCAGGGTAGAACACTGTTCAAAAATGACCAATCACAGGCTCGGCTGGATGACTACTCACAAGTTCATCCCAGTTACTTGGGATGTTGGCTAACAGTGACTGAATATAAGTGGTGAAAGGGAAGAGGTGTTCCATTCTGCAAGTCCACATTGGTATGAGAGTGATAGTGCAATCAGAGGATGGGTTGGAGGAATAGCTTGGTCAGATGCAGATGCAGTGGAAGGCAAGCTTAATGTATGTGGGGACACATGCACACAAGCAAGGACACACTCTCACGCACAAGCAAACAAGGACGCACACATGCAGTTGTCGTGTTTCTAGAGAGTTAATGGAGAAGAATTAAGTTGGTTGTTTAAGGTAGCCTTACTGCGTTATCCATTTCTCTCCTAAAACCAGGATTTACATGTGAGTTCTGCCTGGTAAGGCTTAATAGCCATTTAACAATGCCATTGGGGTTGGATAAAGTTGAAGGCTGTATACGTTCATAACATCAAGCCCAAAGGTCTAACAGTTGGAGCAGAGTTTAAGGTTGAGAGCTGTAGTTCCAGTGGTGCAGGGTTTGATTTAGTCAGACCTCATTTGCCTACTGTGTGATCCTGAGTAATGTCACTTAATTAAACATTGGTCCCAGGTCACCCATGAAAAGGGACTGAGTGTCCAGTGGGCCTCCCCACTTAACAAATAGGATTATTATTGTTTTTATTAAAGCTGTTCAGTCACACCCAGTCCATCTCTGTTGTAGCTGATGGATTTGGCTGAAATAAAATAGAAGTCTGATTCATGCCACCTTTTTATGCAACCTGAATGAAAGGCTGTACTAATGCAGTGAGTAGTATGGAAGATGGTGTATAAATATTTGTACTTTAAAGCTTTTGAACCAATGCATCTAAAAATAGCTTTCTTTTTTCAGGTCATGGTCTGGAAAACCAACTTTGATGCTGCTGATTATAGAGACCTGTTGCGAAACAAGGATCATGCTACCAGTGTTAATGGTTCAGGTCCGACATCTGATGATCCATCTCTACAACACGGTTCTGCCAAGTCTCACCATGAAGAGGTAGGTTTAGTTTTTCTTTTTTTGGAAAGATAAAGCTGATATAGTGAGTATTAACAACAAATTATGGAATTAGATTAGTTTTCTTCTAACAAGTTGTATGTTTAGTAGATAAGGCTTTTGGCTTGACATTGTATTCTACAAGCCACTCCATTCGAACAGTGATTGAATTTCCATTTACAAAACGAGTTATCAAGGCCTTGAATAGCAGTGGTTGCCACATACTTGGCCTGGGAAGGACCTGCAGAATACTGCATGTCTGCCCTTTCTGTTTTTTTCTAAGAGGGTCATCTAGGCTGTGTTGCCACAGCAGAGCTGATGACAAAGAAATGTTTAGCATTTGTAGGCACTCAAATTACAGCCCCAAGGGGATACCTGTCGCAGGATTATAACCCCACATGTGTGTGTGCATGTCTATTGGTCTGTGTTAGAATGCCGACAAGCCAAAATGTCAACATTCATAGCATTGAGCCCAAAAGAGTAAAGTGACACAACATCAAAGTGCCATAACAGTGAGATTTAAAACATCTCACATTGCAAGTGGATGATTCGGCAACCTCACGGTACAGCGGAAATTGGGTGTTTGCCCATTCTCAGTTGTAGTGTAATCTCAGAGTTGGTGTATGTAATTAGCAGGGTGTATAGGGGATGCAGGAGGGCTTTCCCCTGTAAAAATGTGTTTATAACGCTTTTAAGTATTAGTGTTATGACATTTCAGTGTTGCACCATTTCAGTCTTTTAGGCTTAATGTTATGAACATTGATATTTGACATTCTCACATGTACCATATATATATATATATATATATATATATATATATATATATATATATATATATATATATATATATATATATATATATATGTTTTACCTTCATAACATTGCAGCCCAGTTCGTCGACTCTGAGAACAGTGAGATGAAAGCATTGTAACTGGTGAAGCACAAAGTCCTGGGAAATCGTCTTTCCTCTCTGGGAAAATAACCACTTGGCCACCAATAAAAAACGACAACCGTAACAAATTACAACCAACTCCAAGATTGCACTACAGTTGAGAAAGGGCAAAGTTCGCTATGGTGGCCAAGTGGTTACTTTCCCAGGGAGAAAAGACAATGTTCTGGGACTTCGTGCTTCTACAGTTATGACGTTTTTGTCATGCCGTTTTTAGACTCTACAAACCAGGCTACGTAGTTGTGAAGGGGAATCATACACACACACACATTTGATATATATATATATATATATATATATATATATATATATATCAAATGTGTGTGAGTGTGTGTGTGTGTGTGTATGTGTGTGTATGTGTGTGTGTATGTACATACATGCTTAAAGTTCAGCCATAAAGTGAACACTTACTCGTGTACACACTTGGTCATAGCACAGCCATAGGTTCTCAGGCTGATAGGTTTATATTAAGCTTACAGCTGGAGAACCGTTAAGAAACTTAGCCATATCCTCCTATGTGATGATGTAAGACTAGCTTCCTCTGAACATAAGTTCATTTTGTATTAGTATCCGGCTTGAATTTGTAATTACCCATCCAGTTGCTGAAACAGGCTTTGAAAGTAGTCAGTGATGTACTTTCTTTGATATACAAAGTCTGATAGAAAATGCATTTGGTCAGAAAACTATCATGACAGCATATGTTGTTAATCTTACAGTGAAGGTTTAGGTCTTTGGGTCAGATTTTGTTCTGTGAATCAATATTCATTGCATAATATGCTAAGGATTCATTGTCACTTAACAGCATTTGTAAGACAGTGTAAAGGAGAAAGGGAGTCAAGCTGTCAGAGTAGTTTAAATAGATTAAAATGCTGATCTGCTTTAGTTAGGAATGTTTGTGCTTTTTAAGTTGTATAAGGTGCTTGGATGTCTAGCAGTGAGGACACTGTATTCGTGATGGACCCTATAAGTGAGGAGTATATTTTTACAAAGACATCCATTTTCAAGTGTCTGAGATTCAAAAAAGATAATATGAGCTTCTACAGATGGCATCTCCCAAACCATCTGCTGTTCCTCCTGTTCTGGCTGCCTTTCTCGATACCTTCTCAGCAGCATCTGTAGCCCTCCACTCTCAGCCACTTTACCTAAGAAGCTAGAAAGATTCTATAAAGTGCCTGAAGAGTGCAAACTTCTTTATAAATGCCCTTCTGCTGACCCTTCTGTAGTGTCAGTCTCCTATGTCCAGCCATCCATGTTACTACTCTCTACCAAGATGTCTCCTTCTGATAAGGATAGTATGTTCATAGGTTCATAGGTTCATACTAGGCTATCTGCCCAAGGGCATTTATAAGCCTAGCCCATAGTTATGTGGCTTTCGCCACCCCTTTAGTTTGAATAAAAACTATGCCTATCATTTTTCTGTGCCTCTGTCAAGCAGTGACACTGAAGTAATCCCTGGGGTATATCTGCGATCTCCCATCCATTGGTCAAGATTCCTCTTGAACAAGGCCAGCGAGGTGCTCTGCCTCACATGTACCGGGATTTTGTTCCACAGCATAGGGAGTCTCTGGGTGATGAATCTGTCCCTCCAGCACGTTCTATTTATAACCGTGTCAAGGTTTAAGTCTCCGCCCTTGTGGTTCTGAGGGATCTAGATTTTTGAGGTGAAGCATATTCATCAAATCTGGGTTTGACATGGCCTTATATGTCAGGCACAGGTCACCTCTGAGCAAGCGGTATGAGACTGAATAAAGCTGGAGTTCTTTCAGTCGGGCAGCATAAGACATATTTTGAGACCCTTTATCCTTTTGGTGAGGAACTTTTGGGGCCTTTCAAGCTGCATCAGGTGTCTGGTCAGATACATTCGACGGGGCATTGTACTCAATCATAGGTCTAATGAGTGATGAGTACAGGGGACGATGACCTCCCTTGATCTAGATGTGAATCCCTTCATGATCAGGTGGGCGATATAGAAGGTTTTCCTAACTACTTTAGCAACATGAGTGTCAAGCGAAAGACTACTGTCAACTTGGGTCCCCAGATCCCTGATGACTTTTCTGTGCTCAGTGGATTGTCACCTATATGGTAGCTAGGGGTAACCTTGTTTTTCCCGAAGGGTATGACTATGCATTTTTGGCGTTTAACTTCAGGCCATGGCTCTGGCACCAGTTATCCGTTTCTGTGAGGCCCTTCTGGAGGATATCTGTGTCAGATGTGTTTTCGACTATGGCCCAGTTTGCAGTCATCTGCAAACTTTGTCAGCCATAACCCTCCTGTGTTTGCTTGTACTTCAGAAAAGTAGATGCCGAACAAGAGTGGACCCAGGACTGAGCCCTGTGGGACACCACTTGTGACAGGCTTTGAGTCTGACATGGCTCCAGCAACTCTGACCCTGTGGGTTCTGTCGCTTAGCCAGTTTGCAACCCATCTTGTGATGTATGGGTTTACATTCAAGCTGATGAGTTTTTCGATGATACCTGAGTGGGGTATTGTGTGAAGGCCTTTGCCAGGTCGAGGTAGGCTGTATGGACTGCCTTTCCCTCATCAATGGCCTTGGTGACTGTCTCGAAAAAGTCAACCAAGTTTAAGAGGCAGGATCTGCCTTTGACAAAGCCAAACTGGGTTGGATCCAAAGTCTGCAAGTTCCCTATGTCTTTATTTATGAGTTCCATTATGATCCTCTCCATGGCTTTGCAGATAAGGCTTGTCAAGCTAATGGGGCGGTAATTTCCAGGGTCTGTGGAGGCACCGCCCTTATGAAGTGGGACCACAGTCGCCGTGCGCCACTCCTTGGGTACGTATCCTGAGGTGAGGCTAAGATTAAACAGCTGTCCTAACTGTGGGTTTAATTCCTCGTTGAGTTCATGAAGCACACAGCCGGGGACACCATCCGGTCCCATGGATGCTGTGTTTTTTGCCTTAGTGAGGGCAGTTCTCACCTGGGCGTTGGAGATGTTTGGGGGGCTACAATCCTCTGGAATAGATATCTCTCCTTTTGGGGGAGGAGAAGTTTGCACTGAACCTGTCAGCCAGTATGTTAGCAATGTGTGTAGGTTCAGTAATTTTCACATCATTTTGAACTAATTCTGAGCATATCTGGGAGTTGGAAAAGCTGGGCAAGAAAGTTTACACTGCTGCCACCTTGTCCATTAAGGTCATCAGCTACCAGACTCCTATGACCAGGTATGTTTTGGCTGTCCTTTCTCAGGTTTCTAAGATGGTTTCTGACCTTCCAGACTCTGAGGGCAGGGCTTTGGCCCTTTCCCTGCTGGGCAGTACTTCTCAGGTTGCCCGCCACTCAGTTAAATGCAGCTATCATGCAGCTGTTGTACCTTCTCCTGCTTTGTCCACTTAACCCTGAGAGTGTTCACTTCCAGCATTTTGAGACTTGCTTCTAATACACTCTTGCCCATTCCTCTGTATAACTGTTCCATAAAGGTTTAACTGCCTCAGTCTTCCAAATATATGTAGATTCCTTCCTCCTTTTTCGGAATCTCCAACAGTTTCCAACTTCTTTATAACTGAAATCGAGTTCGAAACCACCTATGTGACTAGTGCATGTACTGATCCCGTCAGGTGCAGCTTTTAATTTGCCATACCTTCTCAGTGCCTCCTTTTTCTTCAGACATAATTTCATCCTTCACCGTTCCCCCCTGCCTTTGTAATCCTTCCATCACCTGGCCATATTTACCGTTTAATAACCTTGAATATATCTTTCCAAATCTGTATTCTAGTTGCACATCTTTATTTATGAGTACTGGTATCTATCATTAATTTCAGAATTTATCTCCTTATACCCAGCCGTTACCAACCAGGCCTGAACTGCCAATTTCATGTGCATAATTCTTTTTCAAAAATGTTTTTTTATTTTTTAACAAGAACAATAACAGTAATAACATATTTACAGTCATAACTGGAGAAATAACTATATATAGAGTCCATAACAAAGTTAAACCTTTATATACATTCAAGAGAATCATTAACATTTTCGCAATGAAGAGTATAACTTTTCCTAAGCAATTAACTTGTGTGTTAAGTTTTTTGTTCTGAGCTTTATGGTAAAGATTTCTTTTTCACACAGAGGTGTGGCTAAATAAATAAATTCATTTCTAAAACAAAGAAGAGAATTGCTTTTCCAATTTTTCGTTACAAATTTTCTTGCAACTGCAAGGATTGACCATAGTATATGTACCTGGATTTTGCGTACAACTTCCAGTATTGGTATATTAAATAGTATGAGAGAGTTAGAAATTATGCAATTATCATTCCATAAGGTCTTACAAAAATTTTCAAATTCATTCCAAAATTGAGATAACATTGTACATGTAACAATCATATGATGCCAATCTGCCTCTGCGGCTTTACATCTCCAGCATTACATATCACTCTTTTTATATATTTTTGCAATTCTTTGTGTTGTGAAATAACATTTGTGTAGAAATTTCCAGGTGTATATCTTCCATTAAGGGGAATTTGTCATTTTTTTCTATTGATTTTAGGAGGAATTTTTTATTGTTGGTGGTAAATTCTTTATTTATTTTAGCAGAGTACTCCCAATAAGAGGCATTTAGAAAACTAAAATCAGATCTAATGGTTCTATAGACTAAGGATATAGAAGAGGGGTCTTTCAAGGAACCATTAATATTAGACATTAGTTCCAGTATTTTAGGTATATTATTATTTCCATGAGTTTGCAAGGAAAATGTGATTTTGTTATAAATTAATTCAAAACAGGTTTTCATTTGCATACATTTTAACCATTTCCTTGCCTTCAGGCCAAATCTTTCCACGTCTTCCAACCAACTTAGAAATCTCCACCTGTACTCCCCACACACACACACACACACACTATATACCAAATCATCTACCTTATTTAACTCCTTTCTCCAGTTCCCCTTATTCACAGTTTAAGCTTGTATTTTAGCATTAGGATTATTGCAAACGCTCATTAATCGGATCTCCCTTAAGGTCCCACCTGTGCATCCTTGTACCTCATTGTGCATTCCTGAGGGAGAGTGCTAAAACAATCCCTTCTTTATCATGGCAGACTTGCATATCCTTCATGATACATTGATAAAGGGGAAGTAAGAAGATGTCCCACGAAAAAGAATGTCACCGCATTGGCTTAGGATTGCTTATGTTCAAAACATTCATTTCAGCAACAAGCCTGTCAGGTTATTAACCTCATGATAGGTATGAAGTAAGTTTTTTTAAATGCCCTTCTATTAATTTTCTTAACTGGTTGTCCTAGTGAGGTTACAGTAGTAACAAACTGAGCACATCAGAACAGACTTGTATATCCCCACTAGAGTGTTCTTTGAATATTCATGTGAGGAGTTGTAGAGTAGGACTATTCAGGCATATTGTTTTAAAAGTTTTACTGGCAGCATCTGTACTGTGCAGTCAGTCAGTCATTTTAGCTTCTTTTTTGGAGTAAAGTACTGGTCACATCCTGTCCAACCTGCAGTTCGTCCTGTGGATTCACTGGTGATTTGAAAGACGCAAATGCTCCTGTGTGCCCTGGGTCTGCCCTACGTCCTCATTTCAGTAGAGGAGACATCCAGGCAGCATCCTAGCATGGTGTCCAGTCCATCTCATCTAACCCCTGTTATGCTAGAGGATAGTGGCTGTACTTCAGTTTCTTTCCAGATAACTGACTTCACCCTGTCACAGAGAGTGAGCCCAGCCTATCCTGTGAATTAGCCTGTTCTCAGTTGCTTGGGATGTATCACTACCCAAAGTTCAAGATCACAGATAAGGATATGGACCTAAAATAACAGACAAATAGAGTTTTGTCTTGTACGTTGTCCGTCACTTCACTATCCCAGTCCAGCTTGCCTGCAGTACTGTTGGCCAGTCTGACAGTCCTCTCTACCTTTACTCAGTAGTAAAACTCTTAAGGTACCTAAACCTTACTACCTGAAGTAGTTGCTGCACTTCACCTGCAGGGGGCAGTCTACTGTTCTCCAGGAGAGAATCATGACTTGTATGACTGATGTGATGGATGGTTCATAGGTTAGTACTAAGCTAACTGCCTTTGCGAGCCATTTTAAGCCTAGCCAATTATCCCTCGTGAGACTCAAACCCTGCACCTTGTGTTTGTAAGGCAAACATCTTCACCATTAGGCCATCCTCCCAACCACTCCATAACCTCTGTTTTTGAGGTCATGATTGTAATCTCATCTACTTCACAATCAGCATTGAAACAGTGTTGCATGTTTTATAAAATTACATTATATGAGGCTGATATGACATCATCATGCAAGCAACAGAGCTGTCATCCTCATATTGCTGTAATGGAGATACCCCAAACGTCTGGTGTGCATTGGTATCCTTTTCCATGAAAATAGCAAGTTGGAGGGAAGGTGAGGCACACACCCTCTTTGCAGTTCTTCAACCACCTTAAATATATTTGATTTAATGCCTAACAAGTACTGTTGCAACATTTCCCACGAGACATTCTGTCTACTGCAAGTCTGCAAGACACACTTAAACAGAACTGACAACCTGTCTTGATCTCTTCAGTATGTTTTTAAAGGCAGAGTTGATTAATTGTTCCAGAGCCAGGATGGAATCAGCATTTCTTCCCCTTTAACAAAGGTTTGCAGAAGAAAGTGTGCAGTCCCAACTGGAACCACCCCGTTTTTTTGAAAATGGAGACCATTTTGCCAGTCCAAAAGTACTGTGCCAACCTTTTATGCAACACTGAAAAAATGTGTTATATTAATCACAGCATCACAACAGTGTAAAATAATATCTTTAATGGCTAGTTGTCATACAGTTTCACAGCCTTGGCAGAGCAGAACTGTATCTGCTTCTGGCAGTTCCTTCTTAGAGGAGGCCATGTTCATCAGATTCAGGAGGTCCTCTTGATGTTTCTTCCACACCACAGTAGAGTCCCCACTCATTCAGGATTCTCCACTCTTGCGGAGACCAGCATGAGTAATGTTGCACAGCCTCCTTCTGAGTCACCAGATAGCTTGCCAGAACTTCTTTGAGGCTGTTTGAACATCTTTTCCCACATTTTCCCACAGTCTCAGCAAACTGTTTTGATACTTTGGTTTTTGCTTTGGTAACCTCTGGAGCTGCATTTTTGTGGTTACTTATCAATCATATCTAGCCCTCCCCACTAGCTTTGTAACCTGTTGGCTTCCCTTAACACTGGTATTGATCAGTGAGTCTTACGATTACTACTACTGTGGCAAGTAGCCACCTTTTCATCACATTTTCTTGCTACCACTTCAGATTCTGAGGTCCTAAACAGCGTCATTCAGCTTGCATATATCTGATCTCTGCATATGCATGGGGGAGGCTGTTGTGGAGGAGAGAATTGAACTCATAACACACAAAAGAATTGACAAGGGGTGTCCGGGGTACTCTCACTAAACATTTGGGACTCCTGGCTCTTTGCATCCTTTGCTCCTGTTACTAACCCAACTTGATGCCAGTTGACAATTCAGGGCCTCAAAATATACAGCATCAGGACTGATCAGACAACTACAGTCAGTCACTGACTTTTGGCTCAAGGAGATCTGGCACAAAGTACACTTATGGTCACCTTTTGTAAACATAATCTTTGCTACTCCCAGTGCAAGACTGCCCTCAAACTCAAAAAGCAAATTGTAATGTCATCACCTTGGAAAGCTTTGTTTGTTCTTGTGATCCTTGGAGATATTTTATCTTTCATGCTCCTAATAGGATCACCTTTGGACAAATGGTCTGCTAGGAGGGGCCATACAAATAGCTGTCCATAATGTACCTTGTAGTGTTTGAGATAATCCAGTAACCCCATTATCCTTCACTGGAACCATACCTGGGATGATGTTTGCTATGAATGCATGGTGGCCCAGTAATCCACATACCTTAGCTGGCTACAGCATGAAGAAGCCTTTTTTAGGGAAGGGTGCAACTTGTGGGCTTCTCACCTACAAGTTGCGGGCAGAAGTAGAGTCCGATTAAACCTGACTAAACTCTGGCAATGGAAAACTGCCTCATGGGATGTCTATTGCTACCTCACTGTGGAGCAGAAGGCAGAGGTTCGTTAGATGTTGAAAAATTTCAGCCAAATTAAATTAGTTTAACAACTTCACACAGTACTGATAATTTTTGATTATGTTGGTCCTGCTCCAGAGGTTGCTCTTCAGGAGGGGACTAGCCATTTGTAGACAAAGGGCTACTTACAAGTGCTGGTCAATTGCAGTTTGTGCCAGTAAATGAGAGGTTAGCTTTAGTATGGCATGCAGTTTGCAGAAAGTTGTGCTTTTGCTTCTGCATATGCACCTAACGGCTATTTTGGAGTATTTGGCCTGCTCAGAGACACGGGATTCATCGCTTAGAGTGGACTACCTACAAATTGTGAATGAAGGGAATATCTGCAGGAGTGTGTCTTGGATGTAAAGTGCACTAGATCACAAACAAAGTGATCCGTAAATGTTCGGGTATTTCTGTATTTTGCTGTGGATCATCTGGCTAAGTACATTTTCATATGACCTTTTGCTTTCTTTATTTATGCAATGTAATTCTCTGATGTTCATCGTGCATACAGCTGCAGTCATCACACTTGGGTTATCCTGCCATCAGGCGGGTCCTCGGTCGGCCGAATTCCAAAGTCTAGGTCCGGCGTCGGTTGTCGTCGCTTCTTCCCTGACGTCAGTGCGGCAGGGGTATAAAAGAGGCAGCCGACACCATTTTTTCAGTCTTTCTTGCCACACGGTGCCCGAAGCAGAAGCAGTTCGCAAGTGCCGGTCGGCCAGCTCCTGAGATTTACGAACAGTATTTCAGCCGAAGTCTTCTTTAAAGCTAAGTACCCCATTGGGGAAACTTTTCTTGCCTCAGACCGATGTCAGACAAAGTTAATAATTGCATTTCTTGTGGGAAGCAAATACTGCATAAGGATTTTCACTCTTACTGTATACCTTGCTTAGAGCCAGACCACGACGTCTTGGCCTGCCGTTTTTGTGCTAGGTTTAACAAGCGCACTATTAAGCGCCGGGCGGAGTTCGCCCTTCATTATTTTGGCAAAAAGTTTAATTATATCATGTCGTCTGATACTCCGACGCCTGTTTTAGGCAAAAGACGCAAGGATAAGGATAGGCATCCGAGGCCTGCACCGAGTATTGAGATCACGCTTAGGCCGACTACTGGTTCTCCGGTTCTCAGCGAGGCACCTACGCAGCCCCTTACTACCGATGAAACTATTTTACCAGCGACTTCAGTACCCGAGGCCGCAGGATCCTCGGTCTCCATTCCCACTACAGAAACCGATGCCACTCTTGGTGGGGAAACCGAAATTTTAGCCAGGCCTGCCATTTCTGAAGGCGTTTTCAGGCCTACCTCCTCCTCTTTTAAAACATTCACTAAATCTAAAACTGCAATGAAAATTAAAAAAACAGGGCCTCAGACCCCCTCTCTAGGCCCCATGCCTAAAAAACAGATGCTTAAAATGGCTGAGGATTTGATTACTCTCATCAGGGGTTCTCAACCCCCCTCAGACAAAAGACCCAGGTTGGAGGAAGACTCCCCATCCTCAGACCAGGCTTCTATTACTTCAGACCATTCTGAGGACCAGGATTACACCTATTCCCCATTTGAAGACTCGGATGCTGAGGAGTCTATTCCCTCGGTCTCCCCCCCTGAGGACTTCTCTTTTGGGAAAACCCTGCATACACTGAGAGAGCACTTCCACTGGGAAGGCCAAGATTACTCAGATTCCAAGAAAAGGCTCAGGGAATTTCTTCTACTTCCCCAGCATAGGCCCCTGGCTATATTCCTCCTGTTTTAGATATTTTGGATGATGTGTACACAGACGCCAGTCTTAATCCAGACTCTTTACCTCCAGCCCCTGTTAAACCAGACCGGTATTACCGGGTTCCTGATTCTCACCAGTTCCTTTATAAAAGCCATACTGCTGACCCAGAAACAATTTCACAGGGTCCCAAGGGGATTAAGGCCTTTACTGCTAAAAACCCTTTGCCTTCAGAGAGAGATTCTAGAGCATTAGAAAGGTGGGGGGAAAAGGTGTATACATCAGCCACTTTAACCATGAGGGCATTAAACTGTCAGTTTCATATGTTAAAATACCAACAGTTCTTGCTATCTCAGCTGAAAGGCAAAATGACACAAACAGAACAACCAGACTTGAAAGAGTTGCAGAATTTGTTGCATGGAGCAGAACAAGTGGGGAAACATACCTTGCAGTGTGGTTTTGATGCTTTAGAGGCCTCATGCAGAGCCGCTGTCACAGGGTCTGTCATACGTAGGCATGCTTGGCTCAAAGAGCAAACCTTACCAGATCATGTCAAAGCAAAGTTATTAGATGCACCACTACAAAAAGATGTATTGTTCGGTGTTAAAGCTGAGGAGGTACTAAAGAAAATGGAGGAAAAAAGTGAAATCTATGCAAACAGTTAAAGATTTCTTGCAGGTGCAGCCTCCATGCTTCAGCAGAAACTGGCCTTCAAAAAATTGGTCCTTTCCAGCCCCGGACAGACCCCAAAGGGGCAGATACAGATGCCCAAGGGGTAGAGGACAACCTCAAGGATCTTACAGAGCTAGACAGTGGCAAACACCAACCCCCAGAGGTGGAGAAGACAGACCACAGTCATTTAGAAAACAGATGCAATGACTTTCCCCTATGCCTGCCAAACAAAGATATAATGGCAGCACCTTTGGGCGGAAAACTGGCCTTATTTTAAAAAAAGTGGCACATTGTTACAAAAGACAAATGGATTCTGGATATTATAGACAGAGGCCACAGGTTCCACTTTCACACCCTTCCAAAAATGAGAGGCATACCAAACCTGCCACAAAATCAAAGGGCAGAGGCACAAAGACAAATTTCCACTCTCATGGACATGAAAGCGATTCAAGAGGTACCTACAAAAGAACGAGGTCAAGGGTTTTATTCCAGACTATTTCTGGTACCAAGGAAGGACAAAGATTGGAGACCCATCTTAGACCTATCCATCCTAAACACATATCTAGAGGTACCAAAATTCAAGATGCTCACATTACAGCAGCTTCTTCCCATGCTGGGCAAGGAGTCTTGGCTGGTAACGTTGGACCTCAAGGAGGCATACCTGCATGTCCCTATCAGACAAGATTGCAGAAGATACCTCAGATTTCTTGCAGGTTGAACCAATTACCAATTCTCTGCATTGCCCTTTGGCTTATCTACTGCGCCCAGAGTGTTTACGAAATGCCTGGCATCAGTAATTGCCTTCTGCAGACAACGAGGAATCCAAATCTATCCATATCTGGACGACTGCCTGATCCAAGCAGACAGAAAGGACCTTCTAGTGCAACATCTGGCGTTTGTAATAAATCTGTTAAACTGCCTGGGGTACACAGTGAACAAAAATAAATCAAAACTAATACCTTCTCAACAGATAATTTTCCTGGGTGCCAGCTTAAATACAACAACCCAGATGGCCTACCTCACGCCAGACAAACAAGGGCAACTGTCTCAATACTACAACAAAATGGCAACTTTAACTAGGCTAACTGCAAGGAAAATCCTGCAGGCTCTGGGGTTCATGGCATCTTGCATCCTACTAATACTATTTGCAAAGCTGCATATGAGGAAACTACAATGGTACCTAAAAAACTTATGGTCTCAGCACAGCCACAGCTTGGAAACAACTATACCACTCATTCCATGCCTTCAAAAGGAATTTTTGTGGTGGGCTCAAGCATGCCAAAGAAACACAGGTCTTCCTTTCAGTTTACCACAAGCAACTCAAATCATCACAACAGATGCCTCAGACTACACCTGGGGAGCACACATGGCAGGTCAGTGTATTCAGGGAAAATGGTCCCAAAAAGAGATGCACCTACACATCAACCAAAAGGAGATGCTAGCCGTGCAAAATTCCCTTATGACCTTCAAAGACCTACTGCATCCAGGCCAGCTATTAATAAGGACAGACATCACCACAGTCATGTGGTACATAAACAAACAGGGGGGAACGCATTCATACCCCCTGTGCAGGCAAGCCATGACCCTGTGGAACACAGCACTGGAATTACAAATTCAACTAGAGGCACAATTCTTGCCAGGCAAGGAAAACACACTGGCAGACAACTTAAGCAGAAATATGACAGACCCACATGAATGGAAGTTGCATCCTCAAGTCTTCTCAAAGATAACTCAGGCATGGGGACAGCCAGACATAGATCTATTTGCTACCCACTGAAATTACCAGTTGGAAAAATTCTGCTCAAGGACCTATCATCCACAGGCCTGGAAAGTGGACGCACTCTCTTTCAATTGGACAGCATTGACAGTCTATGCCTTCCCGCCTCTACCTCTTCTGGCCAAAGTCCTACAAAAAAACAGAGCAGAGAGGCCGCAAATGATTCTCATTGCTCCAGACTGGCCACGACAGCACTGGTATCCTCTCCTAAAGAGCCTGTCACACTCACCACCATGGATCCTTCCTCAAGTTCCTCTTCTGTTGTCCCAGCACAACTACAATACCCTTCACAGCCAGCTCAGAATGCTAAATCTAGCTGCATGGAGAATACCTTAGTTTACCAGCAAACTCTCCTCTCCAAGGAGCTACAGGATGTCATCTTGCAGGCCAGGAGACCCTCCACTAGAAAAACCTACTCTGCCAAATGGAAACGATTTTGTTCCTGGAATCAAGCAAAGGGTCAGAATCCTTGGGTAATAAATATACCCCAGATTTTACAGTACCTAACTGAGATGTTCAACAGTGGCCTCTCCCTCTCTTCTATCAAGATCCACGCTTCAGCCATTTCAGCACAATACAATACGGATCCTCCTTTATTCTCACATCCTCTATTAAGGCAGTTCCTCAGAGGGGCAAAAAATATAAAACCCCCACGGAAACCACCACCTCCAGCTTGGGACCTCAACTTCGTATTGGAGAAGCTGACACTGCCTCCTTTTGAGCCGGCTTCTTCAGCAGAGCTACAATACTTGTCATGGAAAACAGCCTTCCTTCTGGCTATTACTTCAGCACGCAGGGTTTCGGAGCTACAGGCCTTCATGGCTGTGCAACCATTCATCATCTTCCATCAGGACAGGGTTTCCTTATGAACCAACCCTACCTTCATGCCAAATCAGTCTATTCATTTACCTACCTTTTACCCAAACCCGCAGAACAAAGGAGAGAGGCTACTACATTCCTTGGACATTCACAGGCAACTTCGTTATTACTTGGACAGAATGAAGTCATTCAGAAAATCTGAGCAGCTCTTTGTGTCCTATGCTACAGGTGCTCAAGGAAAGGCTATTTCCAAACATACTATTTCAAAATGGATAAGCCCACTGCATATGCTTTTGTTATTCATTTCATGGAAAATCAGTGCCTGTATACATCAGATCCCACTCCACCAGGGCTACAGCTACCTCAGCAGCTTTCCTCAGGGGGGTTCCTACCAAGGA
Organism: Protopterus annectens; assembly: GCF_019279795.1. Taxonomy (NCBI): domain Eukaryota; kingdom Metazoa; phylum Chordata; order Ceratodontiformes; family Protopteridae; genus Protopterus; species Protopterus annectens. The sequence goes on along the minus strand of NC_056740.1, from coordinate 396,432,777 downwards.
CATTTTGGCCAATGTCAGAGATAAATTTAATGGAAGAACTTTTGGATATAGTTTTGTCATACAATTACGTAATGTTTGACAAGAAAGTTTACCATCAACAGATTGGTGTAGCAATGGGTTCCCCTTCTGGGGCCAGTTTCGCCAATTTAGTGATGGCAAACTGGGAAAGATTACATGTGTTAACACATCCCACCTTTTATGAACATATTGGTCTCTACACACGATTCTTGGATGACATTTTTATTTTATTCAAGGGTAAAATAGAGGAACTGGAGAGTATGATAGACTTTTTCAATATGAGTACAAACTTTTTGAAGTTTACTCGTATATTTAACAAGGTTAAAATAGCATACTTGGATGTTGAGCTTAGCAAGGACTACCAGGCTAAGACATTTGTGACGAAAATCTACCGTAAGGAAACATACTCAAATACATTCTTACAATATACAAGTTGTCACCCTCCACATCAGAAGAAGTCTGTAGTGAAGGGCCAACTTGTAAGAGCTGCTAGAATGGTTTCCAGAGATATAGATTTCGAGGAGGAATGTGACACATTGTACACATTTTTTACCCAGAGAGGTTATCCAGCCTCATTAATACAAGAAGTTTCGAGCGAAGTCCGACATAAAAGGAATAGGGGTATTTACACACCAGTTTTGAAATATAATACACAGCAGCAGGCGATGGAGAGAAGTACTCAATCTACCTTTAGCCCTCTGTACTTTATTTGCACATATACATTAGATGCTAGTTCTGTAGTGAATATCATTAACAACAACTGGGCAATCTTAACAGGGGACGTTAGGTTGAGAACCCTGATGCCAGAAGGACCAAAAGTGGTTTATAGAAAGGGTAGTAACCTCAAAGCTATTTTAGAGTCCGACCACATGAAAGCACACCCAACAGCAGGAATGTACAAATGTAATATGTGCAGATATTGTAAATATATTGATGAAGGTATAAATTTCCATATTAGAGGTAAAACATTTAAAACTAAAGGTAGATTCAATTGCCAAAGTAAACAAGTTATATATCTAGCAACTTATGTCAAGCGTTCTACATAGGTAAAACTGACAGAAGACTTTGCGAAAGAATTTATGAACATTTATACTGCATTAGTAGATCCAAAGTAGAAAACGCACTAGCTAGACACGTTAAGGAGTTCGAGGGGCACAGTTTTAAATTTAGAGTGATCCAACAACTGTATATCGGCGGTAGAAGTGGACCTGAATCACTGAGACTGGAGAGAAGTGAGCTAATATGGCAATTAAAATTAAATGCATGTCAACACCCAGGAATTAATGAATTTAGTTCCATTATGTGCATTTTACGCCTCAAGAATTTGCTTAGGTAATAGTGTTGTAACCCACATTGGTATAGGTTTGAGCACTTTCAGTACCCAGATAATGAAGAGTATTGTAAGGAACTATTGCCAAGTAAGTTGATTATAGTATTTATAGTATTTATACTATTCATAGTAGTCATTACCATTGACATGGATTGGTTTAGCCACTGTTGTAGACATCAGTGGCTAACACTTCACTAGTAATTATGGTTTATTAATAAGTGCCACTAGTATTTTAGTGGTACAAGCGTTTGTACATCATTCTAACACTTAATTTCAGGTATGTCTTGCTATATGTTTCGAAGACACATTTTGTTGTCGAATTAGCAAGACATTGAAGAAGTGTGGGATATATGGTGTAGCTTACCTTGCATCTCATAATATAGATATATATAGAAAAAAAATCCTTTTAGGTAATATATGAAAGAACATGTATACATACCATTTTTTACTACTTCTTTTTTTAAAAAAAAATTTGTTCATTCAACATTTTATCAGCTTTTAATATATTAGGCTTTATTATATATAGTTTTTCAATACTATGCAAGTTTTTAACTTTTTAACGATATAGGCACAGTATTAGAAGACTAGATGTGAGAACATTTTATATTTTTTATTTTTAATATTCCCACGCTGTTGTACATTGTAAATGTTCGCTAGAAAGTGAAAGTGAATATGTCATATAAAGTCCAGTTGTGACAATACTTTTGACAGATACAGTTCACATCATTTTTATAGTGTATCGACCGCAGAGTTGATTTTTAAAATAATTCTGAGTTTTGCCACACTACCGGACTACACACTGTATGACAACATGGTAGAGAGTTTACTATAAATTAGCGTAATAAAGAAATATGTAATAAAGAAACGTACTATGAGTACATGTGTAGATTTAGGGAAGCTTGAAGACTTTATGGACGTACAGTTAAAAAATTAAGGGACAAGATGTTGTTAATTATAAATTATCTGTCTTTAATTTTAATATACCTGTCTACTGAATAATTTATTGACTAACTGGGAGAGGAGAACCAATGGCTATACATACTAAAGTCACATGGGAGGGGAGTTTTAAATTTAAATGGCACTCATTGCTTTAACATGCTTTAAATTTGTGTACCTTTTTGTATCTGATGAAGTTGAGCAACGGTGTCTTGACGAAAAGTGGATTTTAAAGTGAACACTTAATAAAGTTAATAGTTTATGGGCTTTTATTGTATCCGGAGTTGGTTCCAGTGAGTTCATTGGATTCTTTTGCTTCTGTGTGGTCAGTAGTTGGCGTTTTTTTCAACAGTTTGCTTGTAAAATTTGTTTTGTCATTTGAGTTTTTGATAGTAAACCTCATTTTTTATTATAAACCTCATGAATCATGGTGATAACATCTGATAATATCCACACAATAATAATGTGAGATATAGGCAAGATTAAGTTATTGAGGAGTGTGTGCTATCACAACTTATAGAAAGGGAAAAGGTAAGGAAAATATGGCATGTCATTTAAATAGGTTTCACAGAAAATTATGCAATTACAAAAATAAATAACTTTATAAAAACGTTTTTTAGAAATGTCATTGAAGATTCAGTAACTGATAAGGATAGTGTTGGGTATTATGGGATATACTACAAGCTGGAAAAATGCAAAGCAGGTATTTTTAAGGGCATTTAATGAACAGTTGCACAAAAGTTTTCTTGAAGGAGAGGTATATGAAGGAATCAGAATATATTTGGGAAATAGGAGAAAAAAAAGTGTCATCAAAAGTTGCAGGCCTGTTACTTTAAATGTTGCAGATTATAATTTTTAATAAAGATTGTACAGTTGAGATTTCAAAACGTAATGCAGGAAGAAATGATTTCAGCAATATAAAGAGTCAGGATTTGTTGGTTATAGTAAGAGAAGTAGATGATGATATATTGAATAGGGGAGGGGGAATAAAGATGGTGGTGGGAAACATAAATAAAGCCATTAATGATGTGAAGCAGGAGTGATTATGGAACGTTTTATAGCAACGTGAGATTTCAGTAAAGAGTTTAAAGGTGTTAATCAACATATGAGAATAATAAGGTGATGGTTTTAGTAAATGGGTGGTTTAGTTGAAGAATTTTGATTAGGCAAGAAGTGAGACAGGGATGACCTATGAATAGCAGTTCAGTAATGAATGTGGTTGCATGTGAGGTACAAGAAGTTATAAAAGGGGGTACATTTTGGATGGAAGGAAGTGTTCTTATTTTTCTGTCTTATGAAAATTACATTATAATTGTGTCTAAGGGGGGGGGTTATGGCTGAAGATGTATTAATTATTTTGAAATCTCTGACAAGTTCTGGTACCATGGATAAGTGTAAGCAGGGGGTTGGACGATGAAACATTTACTACCAGGGGCCTGGGAGATGAGCCATTTACAGGCTGCCTGTGCCCATTAGAGACATAGGTGCCAAACCAGGGATGAAATTCCTGTTCTCCATCCAGTTGTCGAAATTACACTGAATTAGATTAGGGAGGTACTCTGCTTCACATGGGTGAGGAACCTTTTTCAGAGAAGGTGTAGTCTCTGGGATACATACCTGTCTGTCTAGCAGGTCCTATTTAGAACACAGGCAAGATTATGACTAATTAGGTACATACCAAAGGGTACATTGTACTCAATGATAGGTCTGATGAATGCCAAATACAGTGGAACATTGACTTCCTTGACCTTAGGTGCCATAACATAGAATGATTTCCTCACCACTGTAGACACATGATGATCAAAGGCTAGATTATTATCTGTGTGTGCCCCTAAGTCCTTGACTACTGGATCGACTCTAAGGGGTGTGTTGTCAGTATGATAATCATCTGAAAATTAAGTCAGCCAGAGAACACTGACATTGGCCTTGAGTTCAGAGAAGTAAATGCCAAAAAGGAGTGGTCCCAGAACCAGTCCCTGAGAGACTCCGCTTGTGATTGGACTCCAATTCTAACTTCCTGAGTCCTGTCTGTGAGCCAGCTTGCTATCTACTGGGTGATGTCAGAGCTCATACCTAACCTCTTCAGTTTGTCAATAATGCCCAAGTGGAGTATTGTGTCAAATGCCTTGGCCAGGTCAGGGTAGGTAGTGTGAACCATTTTGCCCTCATCCATCTTTCCAGATACAGCTTTCTGCATCAAGTGCAATTTCCCTTAAGAGCACACAGAGACCACAGCCAGTCCAGGACTGGTTTCTTCCTTTTTCTCCAGATCCCCAGTAAGACTCCCCACTGGCACAGCTGTAGAGTTGAGATCTCAGCTGATTGGCCAAGCCAAGATCTCCAGCACCCTCTCTGTCCAACTAGTGTTTCATGTCTCTGCCCAAATAGCTGACACACACACACTTTGAGGTTTGATTTATACACACGCACATGCACACACACACACACACACACACACACACCTGGGAAAGACTGGCACAGGTTTACTAGCTATGCCCCCTTTTGGCCAGACTATAAGGTGGTTATCACTGCCACCAGCCAACTATTATCAGCTACTTTAAGGCCCTTAGCAAAGGGTGTCCAGTCTTACTGTGTAATATTAATACAAATGGTAGTTTGACCAAGAGAAAAGCTATTAGGAGTGGTCCATACAGTGACACCAAATAAACATGCAAGTACTCTCAAAACTTAAATATCTGTAGACAGATCAGCCACGATGAAAGGTTTAAATATATTTAATAATAAATATAATACAAAAACAAGAAAATACTTTGTATATATACACAGTGACATCAGAGTTCAAAACCACAGAAAATATGTAAAACAACATTGCAGGGCAGTCACAAATAAATAAAGAAAATATCTAAACTAAGCTTTGCTATATTCCTGACTATATCCAAGAGAATTGTACTGTTGCCTAGAAACTTACTTCATCAGAGCAAGGCAGATGTGTGGTGAATGGTTCATGTGAGGTCCAAGACAGAATACAGAATGCTGTGTCTCTCTAAGAGACTTCTTAAATTAATATATCAAATATTACTGCTAGGATATCTCAAATATTACTGCTGGGATAGCTTGCAGAATGACATAATTTCTTGTCATGTAACTCTATCCCATATGAAAACCCTACTGCTGGAAGCTAGCAATATTTAGCATCTACCTGTGAAAATACATAGACCTCAGATCTTTGGCAGAAGCTGTAAGTCATAAAACAATTACATCCTTCCACATCTCAAGCCTAGTAATTATTTATCCTTAAACATAACACAGAGCACTCCCTAGTGTAGACACCCTGTCTCCTACTGCCATAAAGTAATTTAATTTCAGCTATTTTTCTGAAGTTTTGCTGGACTGAAGTTTCCACTGTTAAAATGTTTACATTTAAACAGCTACACTAGTGCATGTACTTTTCCAGTAGGGCACACAGTGAATACATTTCAAGCACTTTGCAAAAACCTTTTTCAACACACGTCTGTACAAACAAGTTTGATATACACATAACATACAGTTCTAATACATTTGTAACACAAGCATCTTGTATACATCATGTTGATATTCACAAATGACATAAAATTATTTACAAAATTCCAGCTAGCTGTGCTGGCAGTGTCTCCCTTCATCAAAAGACAGTTGGAGGGAGAATATAAAGTAATGTCTGGAATATCTGGTTTGCAACTCTGGGGCAGTGCTTGTTACTGCAGACTAGTTTTCCTGTGTGCAAATACGTACTGGTGAAATTTTAATGTTGCTTTTACAGAAAAAAATGTCAATTCAAGTTGTCTGCTTCTATACAGGGCACTGCCAAACACTTGAGGGGAAACTGGGTAGATCCTGATGATTTATGGATGAAGTATTTAGGCAGATATTTTGAAGTTAGGTTAGACAGGAGGTAATCAAGCAGTACTTGCTGAAAAGAAATAATTAGCTTGTCAAAAATGATGAAAATAGGGGTGTCACCAGGATGGCTAGTGTTGGTCTTACCACAGCTTCACTTGGCTGGGATAAAGTGCTCTTTTGCTTCTTCTCTCACCAGAAGCAAAACAGTAGCACCAATCCCAAGATGAGAAGCGGGCCACAGCCTGTTTGGTGATGCACAGTATTGTCCCAGGCGATGCAAGGGTTTGTATGCTAGTTGTAGCCTTTTCCTGGTAGATGCCTTGAGTAGCAACCAGACCAATCAGGAAAGTCAGGCACAGACACTCAATGACCAACCAGAAACCGTCAGGAATCAATGCACTTTGCTCATTCTCTCGCCAGGAGCAGAATATAAACCCAAATTCCAAACTGGCACCTATAAAGCAATTATTAGGCTTTACGGTGATCAGCAGTATCCATGAAACAATGTCCCTATGCTCCTTCTCACACCAGGAGAAATCAGAAGCACTAATCCTAAGATGACTACTGACAGGCAGAATGTGGACTGTCCAGTAATTGGTGGTCTTGGAGTAGGTGTTGCAGATTTTAAAGGTAAGATAGAAAAAATGGGTTAATATCCTAAGAGCTGCAGTGTGCAGTAAGCAGTTAGATGTGAAAGAGGGAATAACTCAGGATTTAGCTATATAACTGGAGAGATACTAATTTTAAAAGAGCAAGATAGATTGGAAGGGGATGTATTCTGGTTCTGTGGAATACAGTAAGATGGCCAATAAATGTAAATAATTGAAGGGGGGTGATTTCAAGAAATGATAATGTTGTGCCCATAATAAGTAGCGAAAATAGGAGAGGGAAGGTGAAGTTTGCTCAAATTAACATAAGGGGCAGGCAACTAGAAAGACAGTTGAGTTTAAAAATATAACAGTGCCAGGGTAAGAGGGTGAGAAAAAACTTAATTTCTGTGTGACTTACAAGAGACACACTTGTAGTCTCTTTTCTAGTTTAATTATGCAATTAAAAGCAAAAAAAAAAGTAAAAGAGTGTAAAGAAAATAAATCACAATGAGAAGAGGCAGAGTGGGACAGAGAATGGTAGAGAAAGGGAAAGGTGGGGTGGAGGGCACTCCACATTATGGATGGCGTCAAGTGTGAGGACAGAAAAGAGGAAGAATATCAAAGCAGGAATGGATCAACGGTCCTGGTAGGGTTAGAGGCTGGGTGAAGTGCTCTGGAAGTTAATGTAAAGGAAGAGTGAGCTGGTGAACTGATGCGCTGTTTCACCCACTATACACGAGAGGAGGATTACTTTTGTGGAGGATGAGGAAGAGGAAGACCAGATGGCTTAATGGTTATGGTCTTCACCTCCCATGCAAAAGGTACAAAGTTCAATCCTGACCTCCGACCAATGCCTGTTTGGAGTTTGCATGTTCTCCCTGTGTCTCCGTTGGGTTTCTCCTATGTTCAAAAAACATTACATCTCAAACACGCCAATGAATGGAGCTGTGGGCAACAACACAGACTCTACATGATGCCCTATAGGGGGAAGAGTTGTACAGACCAACTGCTTTGGGCATCTACTGTGGTGCGCAGTATCCTCAAGGTAGCCCTGGCAGGGTTAGCTACTTGACGGTGTAAAATATGGCTCTAGGTGATTCAGTCACTAATGTCACCAAAAATGAGCATGGGTAGTTACCGATGATAAATGGGTTGAGGACCCGGCCTACTCTGACCCACGCCAGGGACCCTTGCTAATGGTGGAAGGGGTATATGTTCCCCTGTTGTTCAGTGTGTGCCTGCCAGAAACTCCAGCAGCCCTAGGGTCAGTAAGCTACAGGCTGGCCGGTGTCTAGTTGCCCAGCCTAGGTTACCTGGGATAGCTCTGTTGAGCGAAAGCTGGATGTAAAACCAACCAACCTGCCAAACATGAACTGCGAATTGCTACGGTTAATGTAGATTCACTGACAGGACACAGCTTGGAAGTGGATGACATGATGATACAGAGGAGGCTGGACATCCTATGTATCTAAGAGATGAGATGGAAGGGCAGTGCAGCAAGGCCACTTGGCTTGGGATCCAGACTCTACTACACAGGTGGGGGACAGGCTAGAAATGGTGTAGAAATTGTGGTGAGGGAGAGGCTTCAAAAGGCAGTGGGGGATATCATCAGAATTAATGACAGACTCGTGGCAATCAGACTCCAGTGTAATGATATGGCAGTATTCAGAATCTCAGTTTGAGCCCCACAGCAGGGTGATGATACTGAGGAAAAGAGGGCATTCAGACAGCAGTTGGAAGACCTACTTGATAAAGCAGGACAACATGAACTGGTGTTGATAATGGGTGACTTGAATGCACATATAGGGACAGACAGAACAGGATATGAGGACTGCCTTGGACCACATGGGTGGGGCAGCAGAAATAAAGAAGGAGAAGGCATTCTAGAATTCTGTCTGGCAAAGACTTGATAGTAGCCAACACATAGTTCAGAAAGAGAGAGAGTCACAAGATCGCATACAGGAGTAGCCAACAGGCAACTCAGGTAGACTTCCTCCTAGTAAGGAAAAGGCACTGGGGGTAGAATCCATGATTGCAAAGTCATCCCCAGTGAAACAGTTGGCCCACAGCATAAACCATTAGTTACCACAATCAGCTGCAAGCAGTGGTCAGAGAAGGCTCTAAGCTCAACAGAGACCAGGCTGAAGACCTGGAAATTGACTGAAGGGAAAGTACAGCAATTCTGAGAATTACTCAGGGCTCTAGCACCCCAAGAAAAGGCGTAAATAGGTGGAGTTGAACAAAAATGGCAGCCCCTAAAAACAGCATGTGTTAAGCCTACAGAAAATATATGAGGATGAGCCAGGTATGGAAATAAGGTACATAAGGAAAGCTGGTGGTGGAATGCAGAAGTGCAGGAAGTAATCAAAAGAAAGAAGGAATGCAGGAAGAAGTGGGAGATTGAAAAGACTGATAAGGCTAGGAAGGACTACTGGTTGGCTAACAAAGAAACTAAGAAAGAAGTTGCAATAGCAAAGAATAGGGCATCAGAGGCACTCTACCAACTTCTGGAAAGTGACTCAGTAAGGGGCACAAAGAAACTATACCAGGTTGCAAGGCAAAGACAGAAAGATAAAGAAGATAGTCAGACACCCTTCATAAGGGATGCCAGCAACAGCCTGCCCACCAGTACAGAGGACATCAAAGGAAGATGGAAGGAGTATTTCCAGCAGCTTCTGAATGAAGAAAACTCCACAGAAGCTGTACTGCCGCAGAAACAGCCTACAGTGAGAGAAGAAGAGGAGCCCACCCTAGAAGAAGTAAGAACAGCACTAAGGAAGATGAAGTCAGGGGAAGCAGCAGGCTCAAATGAGGTCACAGCAGATATGATAAAGATGTTGGGTGAGATGGGGTGAAATGGCTCTTGAGGGTACTCATAGCAGTGTGGAGAGAAAGGCATAACCCAGAAGACTGGAGAATAAGCATACTCATGCCACTGTACAAGAACAAAGGGGACATCCGCGACTATGGGCAGTACAGAGGCATCAAACTCCTATCACATTGCATGAAAGTTCTGGAGAGGGTGATTGTTAAACGGATACGCAGAGTAGTAGAATGTAAGATGGGAGATGAACAGTTCTGATTCAGATCAGGATGCAGCACAATTGACCCGATGTTTACATTGAGACAGATACTTGAGAAGAAGCTAGAGATGAGGAGAGTGTCCAACTGGGCATTCCTAGACTTGGAGAAAGCATAATACAAAATTCCAAGAAAGCTGATCTGGGTAGTACTGCGGTGGTTTGAAGTCCCAGAAACATTGGTAGAATTAGTGCAGGCCATGTACAAGGACCCAGTAACTCAAGTACGAACAGTGTTCGACCTCACAGAGGGTTTCCCAGTGGGAATGGGTGTACACCAGGGTTCAGCTCTGAGCTCACTGCTGTTCTTACTTGTGATGGACTACACTAGGTTGGAAGGGACAGATCAACAAGCTGCAGTATGCAGACAATGTGGCAGTACAGGCAGACTCTGAGCTAGAACTTCAGCAAAGGATAGGAAAATGGAATGCAAAACTGAAGGCACATGGGATGAAACTAAGCACAGATAAGATGGTGGTAATGGCAGCAAATTGGGGAAATCAGAAGAAGCTGAGAATAGAGATAGAAGGCAAGATAGTGGAAGAGGTAAACAGTTTCATGTATCTGAGAGGGGTAGTTGAGGAGAAGGGGAATTTGAATGAAGAGGTCAAAGTTAGAATCAGAGGGGCTGCAGCCAACTGGCATAGAGTATCAGGCATTGTATATGACAGTATAATGCCAAAGAAGCTGAAAAGTAAGGTGTACAAGACAGTGGTGTGACCAGTACTACTGTATGGTACAGAAACCTGGGCAGTAAAGGCAGAGCAGATGAGGAGGCTAGAGGTGATGGAAATGAAGTGCCTGAGAAGGATGGTAGGATGCACACTGTGGGACAGATGAAGAAATGAGGACATAAGAACAGAAGCCAAAGTAGCTCCAATTGTAGAAAAGACAAAAGAGAACAGACTACGGTGGTTTGGGCACATGTGCAGAAAAGCAGAAGACAATCTGGTGAGGAAGATTTGGACAGACAGGAAGAAGGTAAGAGGAAGCGACAACATCCAGCAAAGAGGTGGATGGATTGTGTGAAAGATCTGCGACAGTCAGGCAGGAGTGTGGCACTGAATCGAGAGAGTTGGCGACAGTTAACACGATACCCTGACCCCATGTAGAAGAAATGGGAAAAAGATGGGCTGATGATGATGATGAGTAAGAGGAAGAGTGTCACTGGAGATCTGAATCTGCCAGGAACAGTATATGGATGGAACAGGAGCTGACTGAGATCTTACACCATGTGAGGTTCAGTCAGCTGCTGCCGGAATGTACCAGAATGAACAGAATTTTAAATGGAATCCTAATCATTGCAGAGGATGCCAGGGGCATACAAGTAAAGGATCTGTTAGCCAATATAGATTGTAACAGTATGCGGGTTAGAGCAGTGGAACTAGTAAGAGTAAAAAGGTAAGGATGATGTGGGATTTTCAGATTAGTGGATTATGCTTTACATCGAGAGGTCATTACTGGCAAGTTAGGAGACTGGAAACTCGCTGAGGAAGTACAGAAAACATGGGAATCATCCAGCATTGGAGTAGCTGGACAAGAAGAGACAAAAAGAGAAATAGACCCTTGTGGCTACATAGGAATGTGAGACCACTAGTTCAGTTAAAGAACTGATGTCTCTCTTAATTTCTCCAAATCTTTTGTTTCTAATGCCATGATGGGAATGGACCCCATTCCTAAGTCAAAGTACAGTTAAAGTTCATGAAATTAGTATTGTTTCAATCTTTGATGTCAGTCATAAGTGCTCTTCGCAGCACTCACAGTGTGCCCAGTAATGATTCCTCCTGCAATTTGTACGGGGTTGCATGGATTGGTAACGTATCTAAATATGATTGTCCATTCTTTTTTGTAAGACCCATTGCACCAACTACTATTGGAATTGTCTGAGTATCTTTTTTTCAGCATTGCTCTCATTTCTGCCTGCAGATCCTGATATTTTATGACTTTGTGTCTCTCTGTACGCAAGACACACTGTAGTTACTGGGTGTAGCGATTTCAATGATCAATGCAACTTTTGCCGTCTTTTCTTGGACCACTATATCTGGTTTTCTAGCATCTATCATTTGAACTGTTGGTAATGGGTGATCCCATGTGATATAAACATCATTTTCTATGATGCTTTGTGGCACATTTCCAGTGTTTTTCAGCCACTTCAATAACATAATGTTTGCACAATCCCAGTGCAACAGTATTGCCACATTATTATGCCTTTCAGTATACAGTCCTTCTGCCATTAGTATGTCACAACCAGTAACAAGATGTGCGTCTGTTTCCAGTTTGATTTTACAAAACCTACATTTGTCTGTTTCTCCCACATGTTCAATGGACTTTGTAAACCAGCGTGTACATAGCCCACTATCTTGGGCTGCCAGTATTAACCTTCCATCTCTTGGTTTGAATTCACCTCTCCTTAACCATTCCTGTGTTCAGTTCTGATCAACATGAGGTTCTTCCAGAAGCTTTCTGTACTTGCAACTATTTTTATGAATTTTCCAGTTTCTTGCCTTCTCATCTGGTCCTTCACCTTATAGTCTTTTGTTTTTTTGACACATTCAGTTGCTGCCTGACTTTTATCTACTTCTAGTTTGATTTGCTTCTGCTAAATTAAGCATAGAGGTCATCTTAGATTTATTCTCTCATGTTTCAAAACTTTCACTACATTTGGGTTTTGTGAGGTCGGCAGATATGTGTGGAGTCCCACAATTGCAGATCTATACATGTAATCAGTTTCAAGGAGGCCCATCCCTCCTTTGGAACGGGGAATATATAATCTTGTTATGCACCGATTTTTATAAATCATTTGGTGAGCATGAAGCATCCTTCTTGTCCTGTAGGCCCATTTAAATAACTGCATAGAAACGTCAGTACCAAACCACAATAAACCTAGGACAAACCGCAAAAATAAGCCACCCTGATGGATCCCTGGTATTTTATTTATTTTTATTTGACATTTGTTTACTGGGAAAGTCCAAATGGAACAAAGCCCATTTTCAGTGGAGACCTGGGGAGAAACACTCCAGGCACATGTCTTTGGAATGTGGGAGAAAACCGGAGCACCCAGAGAAACCCACATAAATGCAGAGAGGATATGCAAACTATGCAGAGAAGGCATCTCAACTGAGAATCAAACCCGAGAACCTCTTGCTGTGAGGTGACGGTGCTAACCACTTATTAACAGGTTTAACTATATTAATAGGGTGTACAACAAAAGAAAGATAATCCTGTTGAGAAGTAAGAGAGAATGTGCAGGAAGTAGAAGGGAGAAGTTGAAGACGAGGATGATTCATGCTCACCAAATGATTTATAAAAATCAAAAAAAACAAGACACTTTACAAGGAGATGAGCAAAAAGGCAACTAATTTGGTAAGGGCATCAAAAGCAAAAAACAGGAGCAGCATTATGTGAAGGGGATGAAAGAGGGAAGCAATGGCTTTTTTAGGTATATTGCAGAAGGAAGAAAGAGAAGACTTACAAGACTGGGCAAAGATGAGAAGAAGCTCAGAGAAACAGGGGAAAAAGCAAAAGTAATGAATGAATACTTTTGCTTCATTCTTCAAAAATGAAAGCACAGGGTTGGTGCCATGTTGGGTTGGAGACAGAGCAGAGTGGGAAGAACAAACACCATGGAGAATTAGGACTTATGGGGGGAGCTGGCTATTCTTATGGAGTATAAAATATTGGGACCTGTTGGGCTGCCAGTCCTTAGAAGTCTGTCCAGGGTGCTGTCCGACCCCCTCCCCCACACTAGCAGAGATTCTTGACAGATCACTGGCTACTACAGAAGTGTCAGAGGACCAAAAGACAACTGTGGTACCCTTGTACCAGGGGGAGGGGGCAGAAAAATATGGGAAATTTTAAACCCCTTAGCTTAACGACAGTAGCAGAGAAAGTCATGGAGTGTCCTGAGGAGGAAGCTGCTGGCATTTCTAGAGTACAGTGATCTCCGGGATAGTAATCGACATGGGCTCATAGCTGGAATGAGCTGCCAGCTAAACTTGATCCAGCTTTATAACTGAGTTCCAGGTGAGCCTGACAGAGTAGAACCACAGGAGGTAGCCCACCTGGATTTCATTCAGCCCATTGACGTGGGCCAACACAGGAGGTAGCCCACCTGGATTTCATTCAGCCCATTGACGTGGGCCAACACAGGAAGTAGCCCACCTGGATTTCATTCAGCAGAAACTATTTGCAGATCAGGAAGGGTCAGAGGTAGGACCTAGACTGAGGATCTGCACAGCACTGTGGTTGAAAGGTAGAACAGTTGGGGGGTGATGATGATGAGAGGGATGATGTCCGGAATTAAGAAAGTGATTGGTGGAGTACCATAGGGATCTTTCGAGGGACGATGTCAGGAATTAAGAAAGTGATTGGTGGAGTACCACAGGGATCTTTCGAGGGACGATGTCAGGAATTAAGAAAGTGATTGGTGGCGTACCACAGGGATCTTTCGAGGGACGATGTCAGGAATTAAGAAAGTGATTGGTGGAGTACCACAGGGATCTTTCGATTGACGATGTCAGGAATTAAGAAAGTGATTGGTGGAGTACCACAGGGATCTTTCAAGGGACGATGTCAGGAATTAAGAAAGTGATTGGTGGAGTACCACAGGGATCTTTCATGCATCAGTTACTTTTTAGTATCACGGAAACAGAAAAGGTTTAACCTGTTTTCTGTTGACAAAAAGGTGTAGCACAGGAGAATGGATAGATGAGTCTATCAAATAACTTGGAAAGGCTGAACATAGCTGTGGAAAGGTAGTCACTGAGTTTCCCTTCCAACAAACACAAAGTAATGCACTTAGGTTATGGCAGCTCTTGTGTGAAATGTCACTTGAGCAAAGCAGAACTGATGACAGCAGAAGAAGAAAAGGACATGAAGGTGTTGGTCACACCTGTGTTGGCATGTTGGGAGCAGTGAACGACAGTGGCTGCTGCAAATGGAATGTAGGGGTGTATTGCCAGTGACATAGATTTCAGAAGCAGAGAAGTAATGCTTCCTGTTCACAGCGACTGTGTGACACCGCACCTTGAGGTAATGCTTCCTGTTCACAGCGACTGTGTGACACCGCACCTTGAGTCCTTGTGTACATTTATGGAGCCCATATAAGCAAAATCACATCAGACTGCTGGGAGTAATCTAGAGCAGAAACTACCAGAACGATCTGTGAGGTGGAGGGCAAATCATGTGATCAGAGGCTAGAACAGGGCACAATCTGCTTATCTGAGATCAGAAAACACATGGATCCTGATAACTAGTAACCGAGATCATGCCAGTGAGATGTGAAAGGGTCATTATGAATAGTAAGGACAGAAGGGGAAGAAATTGTAGGGACTAATTAATCCCTGGCTGCCCAAAAGGTTTCTTCATACAGAGGGTTTAGAACTATAGATTGGATTATCATGAAGGGCAGTGAAGAGTCCACATTCAAGAGGACATTGGGACAAGTGGGAAGGCAAGGATGGACGGGAGGTACAATGTTAAGTACACTTAAAAGGACAGACTAGATAGGCTTATTGCCTCCTCCTGCCATCAAGCAAATATAATGTAAATTACATTCCACATACCGTGCCATCAGGCAGAGTGTCGCTGTTCTTCAGAAGATTGCATTGAAGTAAAGTTCACAGAAATAATAAAATATGTTTACTCCCTTGGTCTCTCATACAAACCCATAAAATATTCAGAGTTTCAGTTTCTAGGAAACTGGTTCCCCTGCTTTGCCCTTCCAGCACCATTAAAAGTAGTCCAGGGAATGACAAAAGATAATTTCATTCCTTCCAGTGGAACACTAAATACTGTGGCATGCATCCATTACATAAATTCAAAGGGACATATATAAACAAATTAAATTCAGAGCGGAGTGGTGTAGTAGCCTAGCTAAATTGTAATTATTTCAAATTAAGTGCAGATTGAGGCATGGTTTGCTGCTGTTTCGCAGACCACATGCCTGTCAGCATTTAGTTATTTAGTTCCATTTTTGCACACCAGGATGGCTTCATTCATATGAATCATCTGGTTACATCTGTTGATTAGAAATTAAAATGTTATAAGTGCATTTTGGGGTAGTATTTGCATTTTTGCATCATACCGTAAATCAAACCATCATGTATATATTTTCTCAACTTTTGCCAAGATTGCAAAGGCATGCAGTCTCAAGGAGTTTATTTGTCTGTGCTCTCCAGTGCAGGGTGTTAGCGGCCATTTGCAACTAAAAATGTAAATTCTTTAACTGTGTTGGTCATCCAGTCCGCACCAATGTTTGTTGCTAAATTGCATGCAAGTTTACATGTTTTGAAGAGCTGCTTTATTGTTTTTCCAGAGGCTCCCAGACAGTTTTACAAATCTAATTTCATATGCACCTTTGCAGCAGAATAAGTGCTAATAGTGAAAACAACTTTCAGATTATAACTTTACGTGATCTTTATCTGATTTCTTATATTATTAAAATCTCTCATATCTTATTACATAATGACTTGTACTATGCCTTATAAGTTTTTACTCTTCAGGGGTATAACTTTTGACATAACAGACATTGCACATGCTACACAGTTTGCCATAATAGTCGGCCCATTTCACATCCACTGAGGGGAATGACACAAGGTTCACTGATATAAAGCAGTCGAAAAACTAGTTAGTTATGTGTGTAATATAAGATTAGGGTATGCTGAGCCTCCCCAAATCTGGCATAGGTTCATAGATTAGTAGTATGCT
Organism: Protopterus annectens; assembly: GCF_019279795.1. Lineage (NCBI taxonomy): Eukaryota > Metazoa > Chordata > Ceratodontiformes > Protopteridae > Protopterus > Protopterus annectens. The sequence goes on along the minus strand of NC_056740.1, from coordinate 396,416,278 downwards.
AACTGCCCTTTGTGAGCCATTTTAAGCCTAGCCAGTTATCCCTTGTGAGACTCAAACCCTGCACCTTGTATTCATAAGGCAAACACCTTAACCATTAGGCCAGCCTCCCAGCCAATAAGATATAAGACTTAAAAGTCATGTTTTCTCTCCATTTCATTTACTCAGCATTACTAGAATCTCCGTCATCCCATGTCTTTCATTTCCTCACTGGTGCTGGCTTGAACAGAGTTTTGTTCATTATTGTAAGTTTTTTTTTTTTATGCACTTCTTTATTGTGACTTGCTGCAAACATTGCTTGTGAGAGGAGGGTCTCCATCCTCAGAGTTCACTATATTAAGTGAGGTGGTATAGATGCCTGCATTATGGGTAGTATGGGTGCTTACCCCCCCCCCCACACAAAATATATTTATACTTTCAAGCCCATTTGCTGACTGTAGCCTGCGCTATCACTTATTAGTGAAATAGAACCTGACATTATTTAGTTCCATTTTTGCACACCAGGATGGCTTCATTCAGTTCATAAACAGTTTATTCAGACACAATAAAACAATATAAATATGTATATATAACTTCAATAAAAATGAGTAAAAATAAGAGCTTTCATCAAAATTATTTTAGACTTCATCAGGTTAAAAAAGTTTGATGGAAGCACTTACTTTTACTCAGTTTTTTTATTATATATATATATATATATATATATATATATATATATATATATATATATATATATATATACATATATACATATTCATACTGTTTTATTCTGTCTAAATAAACTGATTAAGTTTTAGTCTGCATCATAGCCTTGTGGTTTATATATTCAGTGAGTCTGAGAAAGTGGGAGGTTTTGTTTCATTCTTTTCCTGTTATTTTCTGTAGCATTTCTTGACATCACACTGTGGTCCTGTAGAAATGATGCTGTTACCATCATTTTTATTTTTTATTTTATTTTACATTTGTTGACCGGGCTGGTCCAACTGGATTCATGTCCATTTTCAGCAGCGGCCCGGGGAGAAAAGCTCCAAGTGAGGTATAATAAACATTGAGCATTATTCATTAAAAGCGTTTAACAGTAAAAAAAAAGTTACACATATAGTTCAGAGAAGAAAATGTTTTTTACAGTGTCTGCAATAAGCAAAATATGAACATCAAAGGGGAAAAAAAAGCAAATTCGAATTTAGTAGTAAATTTTTGAGAAGATTAGAAGCAAGATAAGTGAGAGTTCTCGGAGCAGAATGCTAGCTAGTCAGGGTTAGAGCAGGGGCAGAGCCAGTGAGTTAGGAGGTGAGTTCAGGGGCAGAGCCGGTGAGTTAGGAGGTGAGTTCAGGGGCAGAGCCGGTGAGTTAGGAGGTGAGTTCAGGGGCAGAGCCGGTGAGTTAGGAGGTGAGTTCAGGGGCAGAGCCGGTGAGTTAGGAGGTGAGTTCAGGGGCAGAGCCAGTGAGTTAGGAGGTGAGTTCAGGGGCAGAGCCAGTGAGTTAGGAGGTGAGTTCAGGGGCAGAGCCAGTGAGTTAGGAGGTGAGTTCAGGGGCAGAGCCAGTGAGTTAGGAGGTGAGTTCAGGGGCAGAGCCAGTGAGTTAGGAGGTGAGTTTTGAGTTGGGATTTGAAGCTGGGAAGAGTGGAGAGAGCAGTGAGGTTGGAAGGAAGGGAGTTCCAGGCTTTTCCAACTGTGTTGGAGAACAAGGACTCGTCTGCTAAGTTGTTGGATTTACAGGTATATATTAGAAGTTTGTTAGAGGAACGCAGACTTTTGAGATTACAGTAAGGGCTAATGAGAGTTGTGAATATAGGGGTGCTGGTGGGTTTGTAGAGGATTTTATGGGCTAAAGAGAGCTGGTGAAATAAGATGAGATTTTGCAGTTCTAGCCATCCCAGTTTTTTTAAGTTTTGGCAGTGGTGAGTTCTAAAGGTAGAGCCAGTGGCAAATCTGGCAATACTGTTGTAGGCAACAGTTAGTTTGGAGAGGTTAGTTTTGGACAGATTTGTATAGATGGAGGAGGCGTACAGTAGGGTAGAAATCAAATGGGTATGTGCTATGGAAGTTCTGGCAAGTGGTGTAAGAAATGGTTTAATTTTAAACAAGGAGCCAAGTTTTCTGTTGACTAGTTTTATTGTGTTGTTAATGTGCGAGTCAAAGCATAGGTTGTTGTCCATCTCTACTCCGAGGAGCTTGGTGGAGGGGTCAGGAGATATGTAGGTGCCATTATTAGAGAAGACAGAGAAATTGAGTGGAGAAGATTTTCGGGTGGGGGAGAAAAGTAATAATTTGGTTTTCTTTGGGTTTAAGATTAGGCATCTGTTTAAGAACCATTTTTCAACATTTTGGAAAGTCTGTTGAGTAATAGAGTGCAATTCAGAGGGGGATGTGGCAGAACAAATCAAAGTAGAATCATCAGCATATTGTATACAGGTAGCAGAGGACAGACTGGTATGTATGTCATTGATGAAGACTGAGAACAGAAGGGGGCCCAGTATTGATCCTTGGGGGGGACTCCAAGGGTAATAGGTAGTAGGTTGGTAAGAGTTAATGTTTTAACATGGACTTTTTGGTAGTCGGTAAAAAGTGGCAGTTACTTCCAGTCATACAGAATGGATTATTGCCTTCCATTTGCATTTAAATCAGCATACCATTGCAAACCCTCAGTGCATTCCAAATTCAGAAACTGACAACACCAATAAACAAACCCCCCTTTTCTCTAATCACAGAAGTCTGGCCTTGTTCTGAAACTCAGCTCAACCTCTATGTGCAAACATCTCACTCAGTCGCTCTCCTGTTTCTATACTTACAAGATGTTTCCTGCAAACACTTTCATTTTTGTTAATATTAAAAAAATGAATTGCTAAACCTGCATGTAAACTCTCTGCTCATTAAATGTTTTTGCTGTTTGCATTTTAAGCTGTAGATACTCTTAGCTGAAGAAACTCTTACCAAAGATCCTTCCTCAAGCTTACTTGGTTACCCTTGACCTCAGGTATGCCTGTCTTCATATTCCATCCATCCTGATTTTCTTTTTCAATTCTCTACTTTGCCCTTTGGTCCTTCTACAGCTCCAGCAGTATTTATCAAATGCCTAACCCCTGTCATAGCATTCTACAGGCACCGGTGTATAAATGTGTACTTCTACCTAGGCAATGTTCTTCTCTGGGCCTATTCAAGATCACAAGTTCACTATGAACCCTTCTGAGTTTCCCCCTAAACTTGAAAAAAAAATCTGTCCTCCTACCATATCAGGATCTGGTGTCCTTAGGCTGCCACATGAAGACCGGCCTTATAATGGCATTTCTTCCTTAGGAAAAGATGGAGTTTCTTTTCTCTAGTCTCTCCTTTGCCTAGAATTGACTTCAACAAGAGAGATATCAAGAGCCCTGGAGTTTGACTGTAGTCATGCGAGTGATAACTTTCAACAGACTCTGCATGAGGAGGATTCAGTGATACCTCAAGTCTCTTTGGGCACAACGCTGCCACACTCTGAACTTCCAAATTCCTCTCTTCCCATTAATGAAGAAGGAATTCCTTTGGCGGATCAACTTTGTATCATTCGATCCTGGGTTGTTCATTCTGATGTCCTGTCTTTACCAGGAAGTTTCCACTGATGCTTCAGATCTGGAATCGGGAAGCATGTTCTTCGAACATAAAAGTTTAAGGTATTTGGTAAAAGCAGGACAGGAACAACCATATAAATGTCAAAAAAATGAAAGCCCTGATCTTGGCTATTCAGTCTTTGCATCACCTTTG